>NC_086283.1:21417661-21586086 GCF_021018805.1 Prinia subflava | reverse complement strand
CACCGAGGCCATGATGGAAGATGTTCCTGTGGTTGTGGAGCAGCACAATCACCTTGGAGGGCACTTCCCTGAAAATAATGCAGGTTCCCACACTAAATTTACTCTGCAGTGGTTAACATTTCAAATGACTTCACTGTCCCCCAGCCCCTGACCTGTTTACTGTAAAATCTTGCAGGAATACTTTCCGCCACCGTTCAACTGAACAATGGGAGTTTTTTCACACGGGAAATTTGTGATAAAAAAGGACAGGCTTGAGACAGGGAGTTTGCTACTGAGTTACATTATATGGAAATACATAATATAATTTTACCTGAAGTAAAATGAGTCACTCTGATAACTGGCAAATTTTTTGCTACTTCCTTATGTATTTATTATAATAGGATTGATCATGGCAAATTAATTTACTGCTCTTGTGGATGTAATAATTAATTCAATAGGTATTCCATAGTCAATTTAGCATGAACTAATGTCCACCTATTATAAAGTGCTCCTTTGAGCTGGAGAACATATTTAAATAAGTGGCCAACCATTAATTAATTCATTTAACATTCATTCTATTACTGTTAATCATGATAAGCCTCAGTGGTATTAATATTGATGGGGCACTTCCATTCTAATTGTGCTTTTCCTTCTCACCAGCTGGAGGTCTTGGAAGTACCTTGTTCTGGTATCCAAATGTTTTGACCCTTCCAGGTGGTCAGGCACATTCTCTGGAGGAAAACAGCAATGAGAATATTGACACTGACTTCAGTTGTTCCATCTTCCGTGATTTTTGTGCACCTCAGACTCAGGTTGTGAAGATGAGAAGATGTGCAAGAAGCAGTCTCAGATCTTCTGATATCTTCCCTCTTTTACAATTCTTATTTCTATTTTTATTTTTCTCTCTAACCAAGATTTATTATCTTTTTTTCCTCCCCAGTCTTCTGATTTCACTGAGGGTTTTGCACAACAGCACATCACCATCTCAGTATTGTAACTGATTCTGTGGGAAATAAAAGCAAACGGGAATTTAATTATTTTTTTTTCATCTTTTGCAGCCAGCCAAGCACACCCCAAGTTCTGCATGCATGGCTACCTCTTCCCCATGCCCATTGCTGTGGCACCTTTCCCCCATCCCTCCTATGACACAACTGCAGGTGAGTTTCTTTCCTTCTCCCCCAGCAGCTCCTTTTTCCAAGAGATCAGGCAGACATTCGGGATGTGTGTCAGTGCTGTGGTTCTCCTGTTGTAAATTCACATGGCCAAGCATGGCCAAGACCTTTGGAAAGCTCCTTCACAAACCAGTCCTGCTTGGTTTGCTGTCCCAAGCACACACTGAAAGGTTCTCCCACGTTTTCTCTCCTCCAGCCTGGCCATGCTGGCATGGGCTGTGGCAGGAGGATAAATCCATTCTCCCCCATCTCCTCACACATTGGAAAGAGCTGGAGCAGGAGGATAAATCCATTCTCCCCCATCTCCTCACACACTGGAAAGAGCTGGAGCCGACCCAAACCCAGCCTGAGTGCTGACTCTGTCCCAGAATCTGGTTTCCCTGGATAGGTCAGGTGTTGATTTGTGGCAAGACAAATAAGCGCTGGAAAATCGGTTAAAGACCAAATTGTTAGAAAATCCACGTAAGTGGCTAATTTTTAAAGCACTGAGCACTGCGCAGTTGGAGAGCTCCCTTTCAACTGGGTCCCTTTTTATTTATGTTTCTCTACATTTTCCAAGTTCTTTAATGAATCAGCTGCTGTTAGGAATTTTAATTTGCTAAATCGGTGGCAGCAGTTAGAATTAATTCAATGATCTTTTTTGAAATGAATTGATTTCTTTAAATAGTGTGCATCAGTCTGCCTTGCCTCTGGGGATGCAGGGCAGACGTTCTGCACAAACAAACATCTTGACCTTTTCCTTAGCCTTTAGTAGTACCTTTTTATAGTTGGTTTTTTTTTTTTTTTCTTTTTTCTTTTTTCTATGAGAAATTAATTTAAAAAACCCCTCAACATTGTCGGTAGGAGCATTTGAGGGAGAGCAGCTCGTTTCTTTGGCTGTGCTGTGCAGAATTCCTGCCCCAGGGAACGCTCCGTGGTGTCAAATGGATACGAGGGACCTGTGGAGGGAGGAGGAGGAGCGGGTGCGGGACGTGCAGCAAACACGCGGGATAAGCAGCGGGATTGTTTCTGCTTGGGAGAGGCGAGCACAGCCGTCCAGGTTCTGAATGATCCTGCTGGTAAACACAAGCACGATTTTTTTCCGTCCCAAATAAAGGGCGCCGGAGGCATCTGTCCCTGCCTGTCAGCCCCGGCTGTGAAACCCTCCCCGGCTGCCTCCCAGATGTTTCCCCTGGCGCAGTCCCGGGACCATCTCGATATTCTCCGAGGTCTTTTCCGACCTTAATGGTTCTGTGCAGGTGCCGGGGATGGGGGGGCTGCACCCCGGGGCGCTGCGGGCTCTGCCTGTCCCCGTCACCTCTGGGGACGTGGGGGCGGCTCAGACCCCACATTTTGGGCAGGGGGAGCACCGCGCTCCTCCCCTGCCCCAATCCTCCGCAAAGCCCTCGGGGGGTGCAGCCCCTTCTGTTAACACCCTTTTCTTTCTGACCAGCCCGTCCTCATTTACAAACGCTGACAAAACAGGAGGCTGTCCAAGGAGAGGGGTCCTCCAGCTATTACCTGCTCCAGAGATAATTCTGCCTTATCTGCATCCTCTTAGGCTCCCTGAGAAAAATGGGTGACGGGAGGTTAAACATGAAAATGAATTCTGTGGTTTTGGAGAGTTCAAGATACTTATCTCTCCCTAAGTGGCTCTCCTGACAAAATGGTTTCAAATGAGGAAAACGCATCTTCTCTGTATCATTTTTCTTTCAAGTGAGAATCATTTCAGCACTACCCACTTGCTCATGCTCGGCTTAAATCAAACTGGAGCTTCTGGAAAACAACTGGCAGGGAGAGATGTGGTGGTCCTAGGGATCAAATAAATCAGGGGATGGGGAGCAGGGTATCGGAACGTCTGTGCTGGAAGACCTTTGGATAACGTTTATGGCAGTGTCTGCAAGACACTTGGCTACTGGGAGACTTAAATTGGTGGGCTACATCCCATCTTCTTCCATCTGGTGGGATGTGATGGACCAAATTTGCTCAGCTTTGCTTGGGGGGGTTGTTTGAAGTCACAGCCAACCCCCCAAATTCCTTGGATGGAGAAGCAGCTGCTCTCCTGCCCCATTCTCTTTCATGGAGTCAAACAAGGCCATCAATGAGGGAACTCATGAATTTCTGTTTTCCCTGCAGTCCTGCTAGCAAACACTGTTTTTATTTTAAACCAAGAGCCTGGCACCTTCCTGAAGTGTTAATTAAAGTGGAACCAAGCTATGGTCTGAATCCACCTCTCCAAATTTTGCTATTTTCTTTCCTTTCTTGCCAAGCTTTTCCAACCTCCCCTGGCACAGCTAAGAGTGATGTTCTTTCCTCCCACCCCTTTTTCTGGTGTGCTTGTCTGGCAAACCTTCCTAACCTTTTGGCCCCATTCCAGTCCCATTCTGTAGGGCATGACATTCCCCCTGAACCCGTGGCTGTTCCAGGTGCCCTGGCAAAGCCCTGGCTGCCTGACACAACAGGGTCACAGGTTGCTGTTTCTAAAGCAGGAGTTAAACATGGCATCATTAAAAAAAAGATTTCTGAGGGTGAAGAAAGCCTCTGTCCCCCTCCTTTCACTGACTTTGCTCCTCTTGCAGTGTACAGAGGTTTTTGGACAGCGTTCATCCTGCTGGCCGTGGCCGCTGGGCTCGTGGGGGGGCTCCTGCTGGTGTGTGGGGTCCCCTTCTCCAGCCCCCGCTCCTACAAAGTTGGGGGAGGATTCCTGCTGCTCTCAGGTGAGGGGACGTGGCTGGGGCAGGGTGGCTTTGGGGTGGGGGTGGGTGGGGATGAAGTGCTGCCGTGGGAGATGGGGCTCTGATGGGAGCAGCAAATGATTTCCCTCTTCCCCACTGGAATCAAACCCCTGGGAGCTCTGAGCAACATAGTCCAGTGGAAGGTGTCCCTGTCCGTGGCTTTTACAGTCTTCAAGGCCCCTTCCAACCCAAACTATTCTGTGATTCCATGATTGTACGCTCAGCCATGCTTTAGCAAGATAGTCCTTAGTCCTAGCAAGGCTGAGATTTTTGAAAATCACTTTGTTTTTCCTATTCCTCCATGCAACCCTTTTATTTCAGTAAAGCCTGCAGGTGTATTAATCCTGGGCAGCATCAGCCCCACTCAGTTTCCCAAAGTCAGGCTTTGCATTTGAGCTGCTCCTGCCTCTGCTGTTAGCTTTGATAGAGCTGGAAACCCACGGAGTGATGAAAGGCAAACCCCATGATCCAAAATGGGAGGGCTGGCTTAAGGAGACCTGAAAAGATGAAACGATGGCACTGCAGGAAAATGAATTAAAAATAGGCATTTATTCATTTTTCCCACTGCTGTTACCAATGATTCCACTGAATTATCACTTGGGCTTTTTCCTTTTCTGTATTTGAGAGGAATAACTGGCTTCAATAGTAGAAATACCTGATTTATACCAGTGACTCAAACTCAGAAAAAAGCTCTTTTATGACTCAAGCAGCCACAGGCTGGAACTCAGTTGAGCTGCTCCAAGTGAAGAACTTCATAATGAAATCAGGCCTTTATCTGAAAAACCACTGCTTAATTGCAGATCCTTCACCAGCTCCTGCTTCCTCATATCTGGCATAAACCATGTAAGACACTGTATTTGCTCTCAGTTTATGTTTTAGGTGAGCCCAAATTTGGGGGCCTAAAAACATAAATGAAAATATTTAACAAGAAATGTTCTGACATTGACCCATGTCCCCAGCTGTCTCATCGACACAACTTCTAAATTCCTCCAAGGATGGTCATTCCACCCCGTGCCCCGGGCAGCCTGTGACAGAGATGGACAATGCTTTCATGGACAATGCTTTCCATGGAGAACTTCTTGCTGATGTCCAGCCTGATTCTCTGCTGGCACAGCTTGACACTGTTCCCTCTCCTCCTGTCCCTGTTCCCTGGGAGCACAGCCCGACCCCCCTGGCTGTCCCCTCCTGTCAGGGAGTTGCGCAGAGCCACAAGGTCCCCCCGAGCCTCCTTTTCTCCAGGCTGAGCCCCTTTCCCAGCTCCCTCAGCCTCTCCTGGTGCTCCAGACCCTTCCCAGCTCTATTCCCTTCCCTGGACATGCTCCATCCCCTCAATCTCCCCCTTGTCATGAGGGTCCCAGAGCTGCCCCCAGCACTGGAGGAGCCCCAGCAGTGCCAGCACAGGGGACAGCACTGCCCTGATCCCTATGGGCACCATTCCTGATCCAAGCCAGGTGCCACTGGCCTCTTGCCCACCTGGGAACCCCTGGGCTCCTATCCAGCTGCTGGCACCAGCACCCCCAGGGCCTTTTCCACAAACAGGTTCCCAACCATGCTGCTCCAAGCCTGTAGTTTTCCATAGGGTTCTTGTGATCCCATAATGGATACAATCCAAGGGCTGTACCAGGGCAGGAAGCTTTCTCTTCCCATCTGTAGTCCAGGCTCCCAGGAGGCAGCAGATGTCCCTGAGGAGTGTGTCCAACCTGCACATTGGGCAGAAATATCACAGAAAATGTTGCCGAGTAATACTCAACTGTCTTCCCTTTTTTCTTATTTTTCATTGTTTTTTCACTTTATTTGACTACTCCTTGATTAAAAGGCTGGGGCTTCGAATGTGACACTTTTTAGAAGAGCTGATTATGCATCACATAAACCTCTTGGCATTAGACAAAGATGCTGCTGTTAAAATTGAAGTTTGTATTAATGCGGCTTCAATCTGAGCAGCAATCATTGTTATTAACAGTCATTCAGGGGAACGAGTTCAGCTGGAAGACACTTCCTACTACATTTTCCATTCAAATGATAGCAGAAGGATTCAATGTGTTTTTCAGCAAAGTTTTCTTAGTGTTTCAACTGATCCTTTTATTCGGGGGGGCTTATCCTGGTCTCAGACCTCTGGATCCTGCTTGGCCCTGACTTCTGGATGGATTTGGGTTACATCCCTCCATGGTTATTTTCTCATTATCCCCTCTAAAAATATTTTGCACAATTGCACAAAGCACTAGGAACAATGGATTTAACACAGCCTCCAGTCCCCAGCCATGCCTTTCCTTGGGATAGCGGGATGTGCAGGGATGATGCAGGAGAAAGCGCCTCTTGTCTTCTAATCATGGCCTGCGGGTCAGTGTTAATTAACCTCCCTTACAGAAAGGATCTCTCCTTGAGGAAGTGTGAAAAAGCTGGCAATCTGCAGAGTGGGAATGTGGTCTGGCAGTCGGAATGGGAGATGGAGCACCAGGACAGCAGGATGTCCCAGCCTCACAGGGAACCTTCACCAGTGGCTTTGTTCTGCCCACCAGCTCCCTACTTTTGGGAGAAGTCATGGTTATTCACTGCAAAATGACATCACTTTTTCCACCAAAAGGCTCTAAAGACACTACTGATGTGAATGCATTCCCAGACGTTTATGGATGACAGCCTGTCATGGTCGTGAGGAGGGCTGTGTGTCCATCTGTCGCTGGGGTAATCCAGCACCGAAGGGTGAGGATTGTTACAGCTCAACTGGATCCCTTTGGATTTCCCTCTGAGATGCCTTTTATTAACTGTGCATTGCAGAGGGCAAATCTCACTGTGCCAGCTCCCATAACCAATGGGCCACTCTGGGAGGTGTTTCTGAGAGCCCTTCCAAAGCATTGGGGCCATTTCTCTGGAATTCCTCCACTGGGTGACTCTGGAAAGAGCTGGAGCCCATCTGACATTTGCTGGTGCTGCTTTTGCACATCCTTTGCCCCAGCAGAGCTGTTTTCCCTGCCAGCCTTCTTCCAAAAACACCTGGAATATGTGAGCCAAGAGCCAGAGTGCTGCTTTCCTCACAGCATTTGCCATCTTGGAATGAGCTTCAGCACTGCCAAGGGGTGGCAAATCCTGCCTGGTGCCTGATTGTCCCTTTGTTTCAGTAGTCAGAGGTTGGTTAATTGTCACAACAATGTCACCAAGAGGGCTGGGTGAGCTCTGTGCTGCAGCTTCTGGAAGCTCCTTGAGTTGCTGAGACAATTTCGCTCATGGTCCTTCACTTTTCCCACCTTGTGCTCCTCCGTTTTCTTTTCCTTTGGGCATTTTAGAGACCAAACTTAGAGGTGCAGCACTGGCACAGGTTGCCCAAAGGAGCTATGGACATCCCATCTCTGGAAGTGTTCCAGGCAAGGTTGGATGGGGCTTGGAGCAACCTGGGATGAGGGGTCACATCCCTGCCCATAGTGGGACTGACCTGTTCTTTAGCATGACCCAACAGCATGGAAAAAAAAGGTAGATTTCTCAGTCCTGTGAGTTAAAGTGCTGGATTTTTTGCTCAGATTCTGCTTCCCAAATGGAGCAGCTCCACTTTGGCAGTCTCAGGCTCCCCACGTGCAGTGAGGGCTGGCAGTTATGGAAGGGCAGCTGAAGGTCACTCCTCCATTTCATCGTTATTAACATCCTTAAGAGGCAACGAATGAGGGAGGAGAATGAGTCAAAGTTCATTGTTCTCCTAATTAGCAGATTACACAAAAGTTCAGTAGCTTCCCCAGAATGAGAGTTAAAGATCGAGTTCACTCACCTGTCCCCACAATTAGCAGCTATAAAGGTGTCACGAGGAAATAAAGTGAGAGAAAGGAAAAGCTCTACTTCAATTTGCCCACACGGAAGACACAGCTCCACTGGGAGAGGGGGATGGAGCTCCAGGCTCCTGGATTTGCAATGCACAAAGGAGACAGATTTAATACCCCACTGCAATTTTCTGGCAATTAGCCCCTCCCCAGAAGATGCCATTGACCTCGTCAACCTGGAGATGGAGTTTCACAGTTAATTTTTCCCAGTACCATCCTGATGAACAGAGGCAAAGAGGGAGAAGGAGGCAAGGAAAGGGATCACTTGGGTAATTTTCCAGTGGAGAAAGCACAGGGATGTTGAGAGGAACATGGGGATGAGGTTTGCTGAGGTCTTCACTTACCCAAACCCAATACACTCCCTGTGTCTTGGGTGTGGGTGCCAATGCCAGTGTCATGTTTAGGGCAGAAAACTATGTGTTTTCAGTATTTCATTTTGCTGCCCAAAGCAAGAAGGTATCTGTGTCTCTACACCCAAAGCTGGCAGGAAACAAAGATGATTTTTGTCTGTGTCCAGCACTAAAAGCCCCAGAGGGTGGGGGTGAAGTGAAACCTGTTGAACAGATGAAAAATCCCAAATACAACAGCATTAAAAAATAAAAGGGCTGAATCCTTTGGTAATATGGGAGGGAATCCTCCTGGTTTTCTCATAATGAAGAGGCTGCTGGTGGCTGTAAGTGTCACACATTTTAGGCAGGTTCAGGTACACTTGTGATTGCTCCAAACACGCATTTCTGGCTGAGCAGATTTTGGTGAGCCTCCACCCTTCCTGAGCTCCCACTGTCCTTTGGCTGCACCTGCCCTTCTGATTTTCTCTTCGCACCGAGGACGTGGTGTAAATCCCAGGGATTCTTTATCACTCAGCTGTAATTATTCCAGTGAAGAAGGCTGCTTGCTTTACCTATTCTTGTCATTTGCCCAGAGTGTGAAAACATTCTTAATTTAGATGCCATGGCCATGCCATCACCTCCAGTACCTGTTTAATAATAAATCCTTCCATGCCACGACCTAGAGCTTCTCCTGAGACCAGAGAAAGGACTAATTCCCGTTCCTTACCTCCTTAAGAGGTTGGGGATGGTGCTGTGTCCCCCAGACATGGGACCTCCCACACCCTCCTCAGAAAGGACTGGAAGGTTTTGATCTGATTACTTAAAAAAAAAATGAGTCTTAGGCCATCTAAATTGTCCTGGGAGATATCAACACAGAATTCCTGGTTATTTAAAGCAAAATTCCAAAGTACTTTTCCATACCCACAGTTCTCTGTCCCACTGGGGCTGTGCTTTCATGTGTGTCTCTTATGGTAGGTATTATAAGTTAATGAAATAGAAATTGATCTTTAAAGGAGCACTTTTCAAGGTTCAGTTGCTATCTAATTAATTTAATTTTAAATTACATCAGTAATAAAGACTTAATTGCCTTCTTATCAATACATTGTATTTTGTAAAGGACATGTGACTATTTGAACACGCCATCGCTTTCTTATAGTAGAATAATTGGTATTTTAAGCATACAACTATCATAGTAAGTGTAAAATATTTATTTGTGCACTTAATTTCAAGTGGTATCAAAACCTCAATGAACATGCAAATGTTCCAGCAGCTGCTGTTTAACTCCTTGCCTGCCTCTCCAGGAAAAACAAGGACTCTTCCATGTCAGGGAGAGCGGCTGGAATATCAGTGTGATGTAGAGAATATTTGTATGGCTACACCAATTTTTGATTGATAAGATTGCATCATTTTAGGGCATGGGAGGCAGTTTAGTTAGTGTAACAGCTTAGGGTAGGAAGCTGCATCTTCTGTCTCATTCCTAGAGGACTTTGAAGCCTCTTACCTTCATGTGAGTCTTATTTTTGTCTCTGATATGGTTTTATAACCATTATAAACAGAATCACAGTAAAACACGGATGTGTTTCCTCTGAATGAAGATTCAGTGACCTCCCTAAGCAGATAAATCAACATCAAGCTTTACCTCTTTCCCTTCCTTAGCACAAGAGTTGGATTTTGGAGTGTATAAGCTGCCAGGAAGAATAATTAAATACGCCACAAATACCTTTGATTTAAAAATGGCAAGAGGAGAAATTAAATCCTGCAGAAGCCACAACACATCCACAGAACTGTGTGGTAACTTGTCAACTAAATTAATTTCGAGCGATTCACTTCAGCCATAAAAATAATATAATCTGTGATGTATTTCTTTCATATATGTGTGTGTGTGTATATCTATGTGTTATACAGCACCATTTAAAAATAGCAGCTTCTACCTGTGAAGTAGCAAGATCAGATATTTCTGAACTGCTTTCAGACCCTTCATCACACCGTCACTATTTAGCTTTAACAGATGTTGAGTTTAAAACGCACCACAGAAATATATATTTTTTTAAATGATGCACAGTAAATGAGATTTGGGCCACTCTAATTTTTGTCATCTGCTTCCAGCTTCATGGCATGAGCTGCTTATTGTTCTTGTTATTATTCTGGTATTTAGTAGCCCATCTAAGATTAATATTTCATGGTTGTGTGCCTTTCCCACCCTAAAACGTGTTGGCCCTGCAGGCTCTGCAGGCTCTGGGGGTGGCAGTGCCAGAATTTTGGCATCAGCAGGATTTATCATGGCACCTTTGCCTTCCTGCTGGGGATTGGCTATGACACTGCTTGCAAGGGTAGATACAAAGAAAAGAAGAGGTTGAGTTTTGATGCCCCCTTATTAATATCTTAGAAATTAAAAGTGAAAAAGGTGAAACATCCCACCATTGAGAGAGGAATGCAGGTCCCTGCTGGGAACATCAGCCCTGCTCTGGTGTTTTCTCCACGGCCTTATCCTGCTGAGGCAGATCCTTCAGAAGTGCAGGTGGTCAAAGCACAAGGCGTCAGAGGGCAGGAACTGATCACTGTGGCGTGGGGCTCTCCCACGAGAGCCCCACACATGGCGAGTGTCCTCAGCTTCCACAGGAACCTGCAGAGCAACGTCAGGACCAACAATTCCACAACACAAAGCTTTGATGCAGAGCAGGGATGAGAAACTGTGGTGATGTTTCCTCACCTTCATTCCTGTATTTCCTGCACAGGCAATGACTCGGTTTTGTCTCTCTCCGCAGGAGGTTTGTTTCTCCTGCTCGTGTTTCTCTTTGTGATGTGGAAGGAGTTTGCAGCTGACTTCCAGAAGTACGTCCTCCTGGAGAGGAGCGAGGAGTGCCTGGATGATGTCCCCGTGCACGTCTACTACGGGTGGTCCTTCATGTTCGCCGCCGCCGGGGTGCCCCTGGTGCTGCTCTCTGGACTCCTCTTCTTCCTGGTGGGCAGAGACATTATGGATTCCCTGCAGTAAGACAGCTGTGGAGGCTTTGAGGAAATTGGTGATGCTCCTTGTAAAGAAACACACCCGAGTTTTGAGGACTTGATTGATTTTGTAGCTCTAGTTGTCAGGATAGGTTACACTCATTCTCATGGGGAGGCAGGGATGGAGCACTGGGCATCCTACAATCCCAGGATGGTTTGGGTTGGAAGGGACCTTAAAACCCATCCAGTGCCACCCCGTGCCATGGGCAGGGACATCTTCCCCTATCCCAGGTTCCTCCAAGCCCTGGCCAACCTGGCCTTGGACACTGCCAGGGATCCAGGGGCAGCCACAGCTTCTCTGGGCACCCTGTGCCAGGGTCTCCTCACCCTCACAGCCAGGATTTCCTCCCCAGTATCCCATCTAACCCTGCCCTCTGGCTGTGGGAAGACATTCCCCATGTCCCATCCCCCCATCCCTTCTCCCCAGTCCCTTTCCAGCTCCCCTGGAGCCCCTTCAGGCACTGGAAGGGGCTCTGAGGTGTCCAATCACTGCCCATCCCAAACCAGCCTCAGCTGAACATCCAGCTCCAGCCTTTTTTCACTTTGGGGATATTTCAGCACCATCAGTTGATGGATGCTGCACCAGTTTTTTCCGCAGTCCAAGGAAAGGCAGCTCTCTGTCAGCAGAGCTCCACATCCATATTCAGCAGAGCTGGAGTTTTACAGCATTCCCAGCATCCTGGTTTCTTGTAAAAGGAAATCGAATCTGGCTGCGACAGTGCAAGCAGTAATGTCTATTTCTTAAAAGCAATTAAGGATGATTTTTTTTTTCTTAGCTGGCTCTAATTGACATCAAAGGACAACCCTTTTAATGGCATGTCGGGAAACATGAGAAACTTTTTTCTTCTTTAAAAGCCCTGATTCTGAAGATGCAAATATACCTGGACCTAGCCTAACTTTCAATAAGGGAATAAACCAATTTCTGTGGCTTGAAACATAACAAGAATTAACTAGTATTTCTTTAAAGCAATGCTTTACTCTGCATTTAATGGATGCAACTTTGCGGGGATTCCCAACCCAAAAACTGAAAGGTGATCCCAGTTGAGGGAAAAGGAGAGGGAACAATAGCATGATATTGTGATATCACCTTGGGCTGTGCCTGTGCCCCATCAGCTTCCAGTGGCAAATTCGCACTATAAATTTGTTTTGAATAATTTTTGTCGTTACTCTGAATTGAATATTTTCCCTGGACACACTCTGGGGAAGTTTCTCAACCCAAAAGCTGAATGATGGTGGGAGCTGGAGGAACGGGAGTGGGGACAATAACACTGATATTTTTTGGGTTTTATTTTATTTGGCCCTGTCAGGCAGCTCAGCTGGGACCTTGTATTCTATGGACACCTCACAAGAGTCAGGTTCAAAAAGACAAATTATATGTCATTTAAATACATTTAAATTCTTGCAGTCACTCAGGTGATTGGCTAACGTGGCAGTGACCCTACAATCACCTCTTAATTCTCCACCAAACTATCCGGGTACTGGGGGGGTGAAATAATTTGTCCTGAATATGCAGAGGTTTGTAAAAACACTTGGGAAATTACAAAGATTTGATCTTGTCATGTTTTTTTGGGCTGGAGCGTGGTGCTTTGAAGTAGTTTGTTGGGTCCTTGCTTGCTGAGCTCGTTTGCATAGATTCTAAATCAAACTTCACAAAATGCGTCCTTCTCGTGGATGTCAGAGTTTGTGCTCGACTCACATCTTCCGAGCTTTATGTCACACTATTGACTCAGTGCGGTTAATTAATAATGGAATGTAAATCTCTGCTAGGAAGCGCTGAAGACTGTTGGCAGTGCAAAAATGTTTGTTAATGCTCTTCCTAAAATATTATTCAAGTCTGGCGTTTCTTTCCTTTCGGAGCAAGTTCTAATTATTCTTTTACAAGATTCATGGCATACACACAGTGAGAAATTGTAATTCCCCCATGTGAAGATTAGTTCTTTCATATGAATAACAGGCTTGGGCTACAGTTCTTAAGCTATACCCACACTGTTTTCACTTAATAGAAATTTTGTTTGAATAGAATTGGGATGTGCAGGTAAAAATCTCAGGTTTTTTCCAGAGAATGGATGTTTCATGACATTCCCAAATACACAGAGATTTCAGTGTTTTATTTGGCCATTCTAAACTGGTTTTTTTTTTCCCTGATTCTCCTTGGGTTATGCCTGTTCCCCATCAGTTCTTCAAGGGACAGTTTCTCACTATAAAATCCCTTTGAATAATTTTTGTCATTTAATTATCTATTCACTGTGGAGATGAACACTTATGGTCACGAAGAATAAAAGTGTATAATCCAGGAGCAGAAGAGGTCAAGATTTACAGTCACTTGCCTTTCACTGATCGTATAAAACAATCCAAGCGTGCAGAAATGATGATCCCATAAGAGACACCAGGGCAGAAGAATGAGAATGCAGCAAGAAATCCATCAGACTTATTGATGTCTGTGAAGCTGAGGATCCCTGAAGTTGTGAATATAGAAGTGAGTTTTATATTATAGAATGAAATATTTATTAACTTTCTCCATCTGTTCTTTAAAAAATTTAGTTTAATGTCATCAAGGCATTTATGGAATACGTTTAGCTTAATCATGCATTCATGCCTTAGGGAGTAAAGCATCCCTGGAGACTTGATCTTTCTGGATCAGCTCTAGAACAAGCAATAGTTTAAAATTCCATCATTTTTTGGAAAGAAACCACATGGCTGTGAATCATTCTTGAACAGAGTGTGTTTTATTTTAAATAATTTGATATTGAGCACATCCAGTTGTTGTCTGGTATTGAGCTTTTGGGTAACCTCATCAAATTCCTGGATCTCCCACAGGTTTGGAAAATCTCTCAATATTAAATATATATCTAATAGTCGCAACAATAAGAAAGAATGAGACTGTAGAGTTGCATAATTAAGGCAATTAACTCCTTCATTAAAATTCCATGTTTATTGCCAGCACAAGGCCAAACGCATCATTTTAGTGGATTAAAAACTCCAGTTCCTTTGCTCTCGAGTTTCTCGTGGCAAGTATAACTCAAGCAGACAAAATTTGCTGCGAGAGTCATCATTTCTGCAATAGAAATTTCAAAAAAAGGAACTCATGAGCTCAGTGGTAGAGTTGGAAATTGCAGAAACCACGGTCGCTTTCATCTGTTGAATGTGAAGTTTGATGAAAGGATATTATAGAGTAGTGACAAGGACCTAATTCTGATCCAAGTTTTGTCATTATAAATCATGAGTAATTCCGAAGGCTGCAGCAGACCCTTATCACTGCTAAACATCTGTAAGTCAGATCAGAACCGGGACTAATAAATACATTCAAAATGCATAATTAAAACAGTGATTTCACATCACTCTGATGAATTTTAGTCAAGGATTTCTTCAAGGATGCTTTTCTCACATTAGCATTTGATGTTAGTAAGCAATGAATAATTCCATTTTTTCTTTCCAACATCTGGGACACTTCCTGCTTTATTTGCTACTTACTGAGCACTCTGCAGGAAATATTAATGAATCCTGGGTGTTGAAACACGGGCCCTGTGGATCGTGATCAGGAGGCAGCCTTACGTAGGAAAGGTGTCTTGAGATTAAGACCTTGATTTTGGTGAAAGATATTGGGACATTTGCCAAACCTGAGGGAGATGCAGGGATTTGGGGAAGTTACCCAAAAGTCCCTATAGCAACTTCTTTGCCTTGGAGCTCTTCCCTGAGCTCTTCCTTCATACCTAAGAGATAAGAATTAATAATAAAACTCTTCCCCTTTGGCCAGATCAGCTCTTTCTGCAGTGATTCTGAAAGCCAACACCAGGGGCACCCCGTGGCTGGGAGGGTGCTGGTGTTTGGGTCCACCGCACCCAAGAAGGGATGGCCCAGGGGACCAGCACACCCTGAGAGCATCACTGCCCTGCCCAGCCGCTTCCTCACGTCTCCAGAGGCCTGCAGGCTATTTCTCTTTCTTGGGAAATGATGAAGTCCTGTGTTTGGAGAGCTCTGCTGGCCCTTCAGAGCAACCTGTGGAGAACCTGAGCTGAGCACCGGGCGAGATTCCCAAGGAGGAATTAAATGTCCTTCTGTATTAGTGTGAAGTGACTTTGACAGCTCAGCATCTGACCAGGGGGGTGAAAACACCCTCTGCCATGGAAAACAGGTAAATCGGAACTTGCCCAACTGCATTCCAGCTGGGTGTGGAACAGCCTCTCTAGGATTTGTTACAATCTTTCCACTTTTTTTGTCCAGAAAAATTCATCTTATCTGTCCAGGCCATGTTTTGTCGTTGGTCAGACACATTCCTTGGTGGTTTGATTAACAAAATGCGAGTGTGCAGAACAGGATCCCCACTGGAGCTGCTCCCCTAAGGTCCCTGCATGATCTAGGCATTGCTGGGGATCCCTTTTCCCCGCAGTGCCCCCAAAACCCGATGGAAAAGGGAAGTGCTGGGGCATTCAATCCCTGTGGAAGATGCTCACGGCCCCTTTCCTGCAGCAGCCCCCATCCTGCAGCTCCTAAAGTGCCCCTTGTCCCTCAGGCAGTGCTGGGGAAAGGCTGGAGGGAGAGGGCACAGATGTGGTGCAGCAAATGAAGGCACAAACCAAATTAAGGCAAATGGGGAGAGGGGAGCGGGCTCCACACTCGGAGCACGGGGCTGTGCATTGTAGCAGGATTAAGCCGTATCAGGCACAGCCCCCTTTACAAGAGTGCACAGCACCTCAATCCCAGAATCAATAAGCTGTACATGCTGCAGCACAAAGAGCTCTTATCTGCAGTACCACTTTGAATTTAGTGAATTTATTTAATCCCTGATGCCTGCAGAGCATCAGTCCTGTCTTCTGGGTTAATTTATTTATTCCAGTGATGTATTTTTAGTCTTTCAAGTCCTTGACATTTGAGAAGCAGATTTTCCTCCTCTCCCCATTTCCTAAAAAACATCTGAATTGGAAAAAAAATTATTTACAGAAATGTATTATTTTCCTAATTCATTCTGCACTTTTCCTTTTAGGAGCTAACAGAAATACAATATCAATACTAATAACCACAACCAGAATGGATTGGAGAAGGTTCCTTTTCCCCCTGTTTTGCAGAGCTTGTTTCTAAACCAGTGCTGGACATTCACTAATCTTCTCTCTTCCTTCTCATCTTTTTCTTTTTCCTGCAAGTAGTCGCTCCTCCTCTTTAAATTAAAAACAAAAAAGAAAAAAAAGTCACCTATTTTTGAAATATAGCCAAGATTCTGTGCTTCATTTAGTCTGGGAATTGTCAGGAGGGCAGGTGATGCTCTTATCTCCTGGAACTTGATATTTTCCTGTGGATCATATGAACCCTTGGCTCAACCCAAAAGAATCAGTGGGTTAAGGAGGGGGACTACTGTTAAAAAGAAATACCAAAGGAAAAAATAGGCCTGCAGATACTCAACATTTTGTTATGGAAAAGTAGATTGAAGATTTATAAACTTCAGGATCTGCAAAGAAGGAAGAAGTCTCACCTGGCCTTGGCTGAGTCAAGGATGGCTCCAGGAAATCTGAAAAAATTAAAAATAAAGTAGCATGAAGGGAAATTGTTTGAAAAACAAAGGGTTTGTTCTATGTTCTTTATCTATTTTCCCCTATCCATTACCCAATATTCCCTTGTGTTTACATTAAGAGAAGCAACAAACACCAAGAAGAAAGAGCCTCTCCTAGAATAGGGACTCTGCAAAAATATATTACATATTCCCAAAAATAACTCTGTAAAGTCACAGAATGTAATTGCTTTTCCATTTCAGATATAAGAATTTTTTTCGTATTTTCTTCTATTTAAATACCAGTCCGTGGGAGAAGATGTTCAGCAAACCATCAATACTCAAATAACATTGCTGAACTGGCTGATTTAAGATTTTAATATTAATTAAGCCTCACTGGTTACAAGCTGGAATAATTGCAGTGCATGGGGAATAAATGTGGCTTGTTCTGAAACAGAGGCATCAACTTTTGGGCATCCCTGCCCCCCCAAAAAGAAGGGAAATGTAACAATTTAAACAAATCAGCCTCAAAATTGGTCCTGTTGGGTGTTGAGGTGGAGATTTTGCATCAGCCTCCCTGAAATGCAGGCAGAGGTTTTGCCTCTCAAATCACAAGCAAGATCATTATATGAGTTAAATAATTAGATCCTCAAATCCAGCCATTAATCAAATTTATTGCAAGGCTTTTGTATCACATCCCCAAAATAAGCTCAAGGAGTTGTACCAGCTGCCCTGTGGGGATGGGCATCCTCAGCCCCTTGCTCTTGGTGTTCCCAGGCTTTCTTGGTGGCATTATTTCCTCTAAAGGGAATCCTGGTGCTGGGAGAGAGAATGAATTCCAAAGGCACTAAAGATATATTTTGGTCCCTCTGAAGGTGAGATAATTTCATCTATATCTTCAGGATGGTGCTGATGAAGGCTGGAAGCATCTTAAGAGATGCTCTCAAGGTGTTTTTTCCTTCAATTTTGCTCTGCAAGTCGAGATCCCATCCCTGTTTTCCCACCCGCCTTGTGAAACCCCCGCCATCCGACCCCAAACACAGGCACACACACTTCACACATTAAATATCTGTAAAATAACTGGTGTTCTCTGAGGAGAGACTCTTCCTGTGCCACAAACACTTCAAAGGCTTCAAAGCAGAGGTGCCTGCAGCGAGGGCTGAAGCTGAGAGCACAAGTGCCTGTTTCAGCTGACACCAGAGGTTTCAATCTCTTAGGGCATAAAGCATTTTTCACTGTGTTTAAATTAATTTAATTGGAAAAAAATTGAAGGAGAAATAACTCAAGACATTTTTGAACATGAGGGGTTTTTGTGTGTGCATGTGATTTTTTTTTAAGTGGAAATGCTGTTTTGAGATTAAACGTGCCTTTAAGTAGGTATTTTTAAATGAAAATATCTTCAGTGTTTAAGGAAGGACTGCAGAGACCTTCTGTTTGCAGCCATCTTAGAGAGGTGTTTTTGCTTTCTCTTGCTTTGCTGTTGCTCAAAGGATGTTCCAGCTCCAGGGCGAGCAGCAGCTCCAGGCTTTCCTTCTGCTGCCCCTTCTCAGAGTTAATGCATTGGTTCTGCAGCCAAGAAAAAAGACGTTTTTAGTATTCCAGAAGCCAAAAGGCTGTCTGCTGGATGGAGGGATTTGCTGTACATCCCAGGCAGGAGATGCAAATCCAGTTTTATACTGGGAATGCAGCACCCTGTGCCCAGCACCTCCTGCACTCCTGCACAGGGAAAGGTGACAGAGAAAGGACATTCTGTTTTTATTTTTTACAGTTTGTTTTGTTATTTTTCAAATGGAAATGCAGAAAGAGTTGAAATACCTTGGTTTTATAGTTATGGTATGGGAATCTTCTTAAATTTTTTGGATTTATTTAGCTCACTCAGAGGTAACCCCTACACTCTCAATACTTCAGCGAACGCACCAGGTTTGGAGCATTTTCTGGTGCTTGCTGTTGTTTTCAGGTTGTTGCAAGGATGTGAGTGGGATTTGGATGTTTTGCAGTGGGACAAAGATCTCCTTAGGATACATAGCTGCTTGAGGAGTTGAGGCAGGGCACAGGATTGCCCAGACTAGCCAAAAGTAGCTCTTAAAAGATGGAGATGGTCTATGCCATCTCATTAATTTAAAATAAAAAAGTATCTCACATCTGTATCTCTTTATATCTATATGCATATATAGATATTAAAATATATTGATTTAAATAAAAATATAGTCATTAATACAATAAGGAGAATAACTAAGATGCTGTGGGAATGAGTGTGTGACTGCGAGTACCTCCCTGACACAGTCCAGAGCCTGTATTCCATGATACCCAGCACAGGGAAACAGGGATTTCAGCCCAGCTTTCCTGCTTTTCCCTACCTGCCCAGCACCACATTCCCTGTGATTCCCTGTGCCCTCCTTTTAGGCCCAGCCCTTGGTTAGGGAAAATGACTGGAGCGTCATGGCCACATTGATTTAATTGATTGAGAGCGCCGAGCTCTGCCCAGAACCTCAGCTCCACTCCCAGGCAATACTAATCAAAGCAAAAGATAACAGCAGAAGGAATGAAAAGATTTCTTCCCCAGGACTCCAAAGTGCCTTTGGAAAAGAGGAAATTACGACAATGTGTTTTCTCTCTGTTGCCCTGGGTTTGCCAATGGGTGCCCAGCGCAGCCTCCAAGGGACCCTCTGGATCAGCTCAGCTGCAAGGAGGCTGCTGGAGCTCCAGTGGGAGCAGCCAGACTGCCATGGGTTTGGGATTTTATCCACTAAATTTTATTATTTTTATTCAGCTCTGCAGTGGAAAATCACAGCTGGGTCTCCAGCCAAGGCAGTGACTGAAATTTGCAGCAAAGACATAAAACCTCATGGTTTAGGGGACTTTGTTCTCTGCTTTAACAAAACTTGAGCGTTTCCCAGTGTGTGATGATGACATTATCCATTACAAATGGATATCCAGGATAAATGGACCCATAAAATTAGGGAAAAGCAGGGCTGCTGCAGCAAGCCTTGATAACACCATGAATAATTCACCCTCTTGCAGCAACTCCTCAGCCCAGAGCCACAGACATCTCCAAAGGGTCCCTGTTTCCACCCCATTAACGAGTGAGGCGCAGATGGGTTTGGTCTTCTAAAATCAAATCAGAATAAATAATCTCCTTTTGCTCCCTCCTTGCTGAGGTGTCCTGAGGTGTATGCCGAGTTTGGGCCAAAAATAGATCATTATCTTGGAGCTGTCTAATGCTGCTTCATCTTGGCTTGAGCCAGGAGGGCACGGCCTCAGCTCGACCTTGTGCAGTCACTGGTTTGGGGTGAGGAGATAAACAAGGAATTTTCAGAGAATACAGAATTCCATACAGTCATGGAATTGTTTAGGTTGGGAAAACCATCCAAGATCATTGTGACTGACAGTCCCCCAGCACTACCAAGGCCATCACTGCTCCATGTCCCCAAAAGCCACATCCACATGGATTTTGAGCCCGTCCAGGGACGGGGACTTCAGCACTTCCTGAGTGTTCCAAATGTTCTGCCTGCATCTTTTAGACACAACCAAAGCAGAGCTGAGGATGATCAAGGGCAATTTGGCCATCCCTTCTCCATGGGCATGGCAGGGTAGGGGAGCTGCCCTTAGGAAGTGGAGTTTGGGAGCAGCCTGAGTGGAAAAAGATCCTAAGCCTTTCTTTACCTGCATGTGCTTCTGCCCTAAATGAAATACAGGAGTAAAACTCAGGGCAAAAGCTGAATCACTCTTGCTTAATTTAGCAGTGAAATCACAGGCAATGCACTACAGTACCTGCTGAAGGGTGCAGTGATTTCTAATTATGGATTATGCAGCTAATCAGTACCAATCAACATTTTATGATCTTGACTTAATATTTAATATAATGTTAATTATGATTGCTTTTGCCACAAACTGTGTCAAGTCCTAGGCATGATTTCCCCTCCCAGCTTTCCTCGCAGTGCTGGGTGGGCTCTGGGATGGGGGCTGAGCATCCCTTCCCAAAATCCCACTCAGCAGCACAGATCCACCTCCCTGCTCACCCTCCTGCTCCCTCTGCCTTGAGTTGTGATGCTAATTAAGTGCTGGTGAGTCTCAGCGTTATTAGAATGGAGTTTTTATCTCACACAAGTACCTTCCAGCTACAAACAGGGGAAGTTCATTTAATTAAAAGTAACTTTAGTGTAAGTTAATGTGAACACAGTTCAATTACTCTGAAATAGGTTTATTTTTTTCCTTTTCTTCTTTCAAAATCTACCAAGAAGCTGCAGAAAAAAACCTCCAAAAACTCAAACTAATATCAGATAATCCAGATGATGCATTCAGGCCATGTCTGTGTATTTAGACAGTGGCCAAAATGCCATTACAGACCAGAAATTTGTAACAATGGCAAAGTTACATTCACAGAACAATTCCTGTGATTGTTTATTGAGCATCCTCAGAGTTTCTGTCCTTAAGTGCCTTTGTGTCTTTTCAAAGTGCTTTTGCCAGCTCTCACCTGATGTCTGTGCATGACAACTCCAAAGTGCTCAGCTCTGCTCTGCATAAACCTCCCGAGACCATCTTCACAGGCCTGGTGGCTTTTTATCTAATTTAAACTTTATTTTGAAAAAGAAACCTAAAAAAAGTAAAACCAAAGGAAATCCAGAAAGTTTAGGGACATAATTACCACTCAGGTAATTTTTTAATATCCTAAATGCTCTGTGTGAATATCACAGAGGATATTCAGGCCAGGATGCTGCTGGCCCACATACCTCATTTAATTCACCTGCATATTCCCAAAATCCATTTCCAGCTAAGCCTGGGATCTGGTTCCCCACCTCATCTTGTCCTGGGGGCTCCCCTGAGCATGAGCTGGGGTTTCCTCTTGCAATTAGTAATTTATCAATTTCTGCTTAAACCCAGGCATGTTTGATACCTTTTTCGGCTTTCACAGCATTCAGTGGAGCTACAGCTCAGTGTCAGCAGCTGGAGCTGCTGGTTTTGCCCCTCCAGCACTACCAGGGGCTGCACAGAGGAAGGAGGGAGTCCTGGGAATTAACAGGAATGGGGACAAAAGGGGACATGGGCACATGAGCTATTTTGGGGCTGCAGCCCCCAAAAATCAGCTGCTGGGATGTTTTATCCAAACCCCCAGAGCCAGCACATCCTGGTGGGGTTCAGCACTGACCAAGAAGCTCCTGGAAGTTTTTGTTGAATCTGTATGGCATAAAAGCCCCTGGAAGAAAAATCTGTCTTCAAAAAATCAAATAAAATATGGAAAACAAGTAACCTCAGGCTGGTCCCTGTGGGGTAGAGATGCTCCTCGGGCACCAGCCTCAGCCCAATGGGTCTGGTGGGTGAAATCTTTCCTCTCCATCCCTCCCAAAGCCTTTCACAAGCATTTGACCTCCCTGATTTGGGAAAACAAAGCTCCAGATAGGAGAGAAGATCCTTAGAGTTAATAGAAAAGCCCATTGAATTTCAAATGCAATCTTGTTGGGGTTTTTAAATACAAATCTGTTGTGTTGCATCTTGTTTCATTTCTCTCAGCACCCATTAACTTCAGGGAATATTACCATAAAGAAAATTAATTCCACCCCCCCAAACATATGGAAACTCCTCCCATCAGGGTACTTTAACATCACTTAGGTGATGGGAAGTGATTGTCCCACCATAACACCCCTGGTGCTACTACGGCAGGTGAAGTCCTTCCATCCATTAAAGATCCTATAGCTCCTTGTTACATGTGAAGTTACATGGGAAGTCCTGTTCCCAGGAAAGGTTAATTAAACCGTATAATTCTGCTATGAGCTGAATAAGGGGGAGGTCAGGCAGGAACTTCTCCCATGCTCAGCCTCTTACTCTTTACTTAAACAAGAATTAAGTTCCCAGAAGTACTCAGAAGCTGAGCACAGCTTCTAATTTGGCAAAGGAATATTTATCAAAAACCCAATCCTTCTGCCTGTATGGCAGAGGCTTAAAATGTCCTTGTAAAACCCTGTTCAAGACCTGGAGCTTGCTGGGACAGGTCAAGGGAATGGCATGTTTGTAATGCCGTGGGTAATAATTGCAGAGACCGAGTGGACAATTCAGGGAGAGGGGATCTTTTTTCCCTTAACTAGTATAACATAAGAGCAACCAAATCTGGCTTTCCCGGTGCATTGAGGGGGGTTGGACTGGGTGACCTTCAAAAGGTCCCTTCCAGCTCAAACTGGAAGAATTTTTCTACAATTCCACGATTCTACATTCCAGAATGAACTTTTAAAGGCAGATGGAGTTTTAAACACCAAAAAAATTTTTAAGCACCACCCATGTTTCCAACCCCATCAAGAGAAGCTCTGAGCAGGGAGAGCTGGAGGAAGGGGCTTTATCTGAGCAGCTCCGAGGGGTTCATCTGCTGCAATTAGGCAGTTAGTAGAGAGGGCTAACAAACCTCAGAGACAAACAGCTGAGTGTCCCATCTGACACCTCCTCCCTCAAATAGCTGCTGTGAGGAAAATGGGCTCTGAGACCACCACCATGTGGGAGCTGTTTCACCAGGAAGGATCACATTTTTTATTTATTTCTGCAGGGTGAGAAATGAATGGGAAGGTTATAACCAACTCAGAAATATCTCCACATGCAGCATCTTGTGCATGTGTTTAATAGAAAATAGAAGCATTGGAGGAGACCACCAAGCTCCAAGCTCAGTTTTTGCCACCTTCCCTGTGTGCTGGTGGTGAGGGAATGTGCAGTGCCTGTGATAAAGGCAGCAGTGGGGTAGAACCGTCAGTGCTACCTAAAAGCAAATGAAACTGGCATAAATAATTGTGCTGTAGAAAGCCTTTCTGTTAGCACCTTGCCTATCACTGACAATTTACATATCTTAGGAAAACCTTTGTCAGCTTCTGTCATTTCTGCACTATTATGTGCCTTTCTGGATAATTACCAGTTAATGTGAAAAAGCAGATGGAAAAAACCTTGAAATTTCTGATAGAGAATCCTCAAACCTCTCCCCTTATCTGTGCACAGCAGCTTCCTGATTTCAAAAGAAGTTTGAAAACCTTTGTTAAAAATGTCCCTGATTCCCAGTTTGAATGAACCAAATGACATTCAGCTAAAATTATTCAGCTTTTTCCACAATTAAATTCCATTATCGTGAACCGCCAAAGTAAAATGGAAGGTCTCTTAACTAATGTGTCGGTTGTTTGCTTGTATTTTTTGTGGTGTGTATTGTATAAAGCTGTGTGAAGTAGAAGGAGGATAAACAATAACTGTAATTTTGCATCAATGAGTGGGGCATTTTTAGACCCTTTATTATGGGAACACACCAGGGTTGGTGGGTTTTATCTCTTCTTTATTTCCTCCCTTTTTTTTTTTTTTTTTTTCTCCTTTCTTCTTTTCTTTCTGTTATTTTATTTATTCCTTTTCCTGAAAAACCCACTGAGACTGATTGGATATTTCACCAAACTTAAGGAGCAGTGTCAAGTTGGTTTTTATCACCGGGAATGATTTTTTTTTTAATGCAGCTCCTGCATTCCATGAGAGCTCAGCAATGCACAAGCACACATTCCTCCTGTCTCTCTAATGAAGAGGCAATGTAGCAGTACACAGGGGAAATAATTTCATTTAAAAAAAACATTTCCACATGCAGGGGAATTGTCCTTGTGTTGTCTCAGTTGGTTTTCCCCTTGTTCTTCTGCAAGACTTAAAATTAAGCTGCCCATGAGAAAGGCAGAAAAGTTAATCACAGAATCCTAGAGTGGGCTGGGTTGCAAGGAACTGAAATATCTCATTTCAGTCCCTGGGCAGGGACACCTCCCACTAGAAGGTTGCTCCAAGCGTGGTTTGCTCCTGTGCAAGATGGGGTAAAGAAAAATAACCTCTAAAGCCTAGGAGCAGCTGAACCTGCTGTGCTGCCTGGCTCTAAACTCCACAGGGAAGTTATTTCTATAAGCTTCCAGTCAAAAAAAAAGAGAGAAACTTTCTGAACACTGATGACAGGGATTTATGGGGGAATTTTCTGTACAAACTGCTTATAACAGGTTTAATTTTGCTCTGCAAGCCAAGCTTCATTCAAGGTCCATAGGTAACATCCCCCTGCAGATGTGCTCTGCAATCACAGAATCATTGTTTAAGTTCAGTAAGACCCTTAAAATCCTCGATTCTACTCTGCGGGATTTTTCTAAGCACTGAAGGCTTCAGGCTCTTTGGGCAAATGCACTTTTGCTGAGCCATCCCTGCCCTGGAGCTCAAACCCAGCTGGAGGATGAGGAGGAGACCCTGGAGTGGGCGGAGGGGAGCAAGGAGAAGCCAGCCTGGCGCTGCAAGGGCACTGGGCAGAGTGAGAGAAGTGGGGCAGTGAGGAGCCGTAAGGACAGTTGTGCTCCTCCTGGGATGTGGGAGCTCAGGACTGTTGCCATGAGGTTTTTTCCTAGCTGCCTGAGCGTTCATATTAAAGGAGAAGTTCGTACCTTCTCATGCTCTTTTAATGTAAACATCAGCTATGTTCCACAAACATAGCCATTGTTTTTACATTCCCTGCTGGGACAAACAAGACTGTGTGACAGTCCCCTTAACCAATGTGGTGGGGAGGTGGGAATTCCATCCTCCAATCCACAGGCCTCATAGGAAATGTATGAAAGTGGGTTTTTGTAAATAAACTTCGTTTTCTGCCCTGCATGCTCTGGTCCACCCAGATCTGTCTCCCCAGTCTCGTTTCTGGGTAGGCCTCGCGGTGATACAGGACTTCGGGATGACCAACCAATATGATTAGGCAGAAGCCATTTATTGCTTACATTAAGCTGTATTTATACATTCTAAAACTAGTGTTCACACAATCACACATTATTTGATTGGCGCCTCTGTCTTGTCCACGAGTTCAGTGTGCATCTCTCAGGAAATACGACTGGTTACAGTCCAGTGCTTCATGACCCTCCTTTATCTAGTTCTTGCACTCTTGGTATTCTGTTTCTCAGCCTCTTCTTTCTTATTTTAGCACTATTTATGTCTTAGTAACCTTGACAAATTCCGGAGGGTTCTGGTAAGAATGACTAAAGATGGTTTGACTGGACCACGCTGTGGCCTGAGCTGTTCAAATACATTGCTCCACCAGGACATCTCCTCTCCCAGGAGAACCTGGAACACCCATGAGCAGCTCTCTGCAGCACAGGCAGGTTTGCAGTCAAGCCAATCCCACTGCAGAGGGGTCCCTCCTTTGTTTTGATGAGTAGGAAACCACCCAGCTACCCTCCTGTAAACCCCATTTCCCTTCAGCTGCTTAAACAGAACTCACAAAAGCTCACTCCACGTTGGGTGATCTATTCTGAAAACAGAGATTTATCAGCAAATACCTTGTGGTTCCTCACTGGAGTTTGAGATCTGCTCAGTTGAAGCTGTGAGTGTCTATGTTTAAAAAAAAAAAGATTCCTTTGGATATGGAGAGAATGAAAGCAAGGTCAAGTTGGTGAGGATCACTGTGATGGGAGCTGAAGGATCTCTGCATCGGGGTGTTGTATCACAGCTCCGAAGCTGCTTCGCTTCGTGATTACCCCGCTGGTTTCTGTTGATGGTGCTTCTCCTCCTCCTGGCATTTAACATCCACATCTCCAGAGAATGACATTTCAGAGCCTGATTAAAATCAGGATTGTCTTTCATGGCAGAGAAAGTTTGTTCTTCAAAGTAAAGAAGATTTAAAAAAAAAAAAAAAAAAAGCAGTTGCAAACAGTGCTGAAAACCAGATGAATAAAAACAACCAAAAAAGAGTTTAATTCCATTATTTTCAATTAGCTCTTTAATTTGATTTAAGTCATTTGCACTTGTTGCTTGTTTTACATCTCTTATTGTCCAGCATTTTATTTCACACATCTAACAGTATTAAATCAAACTGTTTTCTAGTCTTTGCCTTCTTTTGAAGCCTCTTGAAAGTCGAAGGCAGAATTAAAAAAAACAGATATTAAAAGCGAACTTTCATCTCTCTGCAGGTTATTTGTAATCAGACCTTTCTCATCAAGGGCTCGTTTCATATGTGTTTGGGATCTGGGAATTATTAAAAATGCCAATCCATCTTGTGAAAAATTACGCCCAGGCTTCAGTGTTTTGAAACTTCAACATCATGTGTGAATTCATCAGCAGCAGTGGAGACTTGGTGCTCCTGGTTGTAGATACTCACATGTAGTAATGGCTCAGTAAGTCTACACAGGATCCTACTTCATGTTGCAAACTCCTGTTTATTGACCCTTGGTTATGAATGGCTGGTGGTTTTAATAATAAACTATAAACCAATTTATTATTAAAGGGACAGTTTTTCTTCCCTATTGCAAATTAACAAATCTCAATGTGTATTTTGGAGAAGCCCATCACAGATGAGTTACTTTCTCATCTCAGCTTGCTGGTAATCATCAAATTCTGCCCAGGAGGAGCTTGGTAAATATCCAGGTCAGCCTCTCAACAGCCTCTTAAAAAAATAAACACATAGGTCTGATGCCAGTTACCACTTAGACCTTTTATTTCCTTCAGATCCCTTTTTGCCATTTTTGCTGTTTGTCCCCATATATCCTACTCATTTTTCTTTTATTATCACATGTCTCCATGAAAATACATATTTTGTGGGTTGTAGAAAGGAAGTTCCTTCTAAAGAAGTGAATGTAGGAGAGTCAAGCCAAGCTGAGAATTTCCTGAATCAAATTTAATTATAAAGGGCCCTTTTCCAGAAACTTCTTCTTACCTTTTCTGTCCATTCCATTACATGAAGAGAAAGCCTCAGCAGCCAAATCACGTCACATACTGATTGTCCTACACATTCCAAGGCATTTCCTCTACTATTAGGACTGATTTTGATAACATCACATAATCTGGATGGAGAGCACTGATGTAAGAGCTGCACCTGCTGAAGCTGTTCCACCTTCTATACCATCAGATTTTACTAAAATGCCCACTAAAAATATCTAAATACTTCAAGTTTTCACCACGTTGACACGTCCATGGTAGAAGGTAGAATGAGGGAGGCTGGTTATGAATTGCCCCTGGATAAGCATGGAAGATTGCTGGGTGGAAAACGTCAATTCCTCTTTCTTGGCTAATC
Source organism: Prinia subflava (assembly GCF_021018805.1). Lineage (NCBI taxonomy): Eukaryota > Metazoa > Chordata > Aves > Passeriformes > Cisticolidae > Prinia > Prinia subflava. The sequence continues at coordinate 21,558,587 of NC_086283.1, read as the reverse complement.
AACACTGGGATTCTTGTCTTGTGAATAAGAAAGTTTCCAGTGGGGTATTAAAATTTTCCAGGTTTAAAAATTGCATCACGGAGTCAATGCTCTGTCACAAGATGGAGGCCCATCTCCACTGGGCTCAAAGGCAGGGCAGGGCTGGAGAAGGTCAGGCATGAACTCTCTCTTTGTTGGAGACATCCAGAAAATTGGAGGTTAAGCTCCCTGGGAGCAAGCAGAGGAGGTGCCTTTCTCCTGGTGTGTGTCTCTCAGAAGGAGCTGTCCCACTCAGTGGGTGGACATCCCCGAACAAAGGAGAAACCTTTCAAAGCAGAGACCTCTTCATCTCAAAGGCAGCATTCCCCCTTTGATATCCCAATGAATCAAGCTGGCTTTGTGCTCCTCAACTCCTCCTTAAATAGCACCTTTCTCCAAATAGGAAAAGCTTGAGCAGATGTAAGGCTTGGATGTTTTAAGAATCACTTTTCCCTTTTGAGAGCAAAATTGGGTGTTTCATATGGTGGGAAGGAACCCTCACATGCCCACCTCCAGACCTTGTAATTCTCCCAGATCCAGCAACTGGATTTTTGCAGGTGTTTTTTCCCATGGTGGGAGGAACAGAACCCATCAGAGGATGGGGAGACTTTGTGTGCTTTCGCAGTGGGTTTGTTAATTCCACCACGAGCAACACACTGGTGTCACCTTCTTCCAAGACATCCCTGGTGCTTCTGTTTCATTACTGCTCCATCCATAAAAGGGTCCCAAATAAAAGCATGGCCTGGTGTCTGATCAACCAGGAATCCATACATCCTGTAATTTTCCTTCCTTCATCCTCTTTCCCTGAGTTTCTCTGTCATATTCAGTAAAGTCTCTTTTATTGAACATCTGTTTGATGCGTAGCAAGCTTATCCAAACTCGGCAGGAAAGCACCTTTACTCCAAAATAAATTAAAACAATGTATGTGCCTCTGGCCAATAGATCATTGGATGGGAGTCATGAATGTACATTTGTGGATATTTGATGGGAAGTTTATCATTTAAATGATGAAAATACAGTACTTCAACATATGGATCATTCTGAGCTTCTCTTTTTCCTTTCCAGTTGAAGAATCATTGTGCATTTAGAGGAAGAAGATAAAATTAAAAATTTAAACTGGTCTGCTTGTAAAAGCTATTGCCAAAGAGTGGAAATGAAAAAGCAAATGCAAGGACGGAGGAGTCTGACTCTGAGATATACAGATTAAACTGGTTTCGTTTTAGGTGGTGCAAACAAAGAACAAAACACAATAAATTAGCAAAAAGGGAATTAAAAAGATACTTAAAGAATTAAAATAGAAATTAAAGTATATAAAACCCCTCTGCAAGGATGGTAGTGACCAAATAAAACTGTGAACTCAACATTTTTGTCTTCTCTGCTGTTTTACCCTGATTAACATGATGGGTACAGTGTGATGGTCTGCAGCAGACCTTTCCTACAACACTGAAGTTATTTTTTCCCCTTTTCATACAATATCTATGATAATTTCCACAATAAGAAATGTTTTCTGCCCTGGAGACTTGTGCTGTCACGGGAGTCCTTCCGCTTCTCTCAAAACTTTATCCTACTTTCTCAGGCAATTGAGCAGCAGAAAACCCTTAACATAGTTATCAGGAAATAAAATCAGGAATGTTGAACGCCAAATAGCCTTGGAGTAACCAAATCATTCAAGATGATGCTGCAGTATGATTTCCAGTTGTTAAGACACCTTTTGGCATTTGACAATGTGAAAAACATCTCCACATCTGGCCAGGTCGTGCCACTGTGCATAATGACCTTGACACACCAGACCCATACTACAAAATGAGTTTTAAAGCAGACACAACTAAAATTGCCCCGAGACTACAATATATTCTCTTGCCTGAGTTTTCTGTTGTGCACCCTGTACAGACATTGAATCCAGACTGAAATTGTTCAGTCAAACATATATACTTTCCAGAATTGGTTTGCCAACGTTTCTCACAAAAAATTTGGAGATTTCTGAACATTTTGCAGCTACTTTTAAACCAGAAATTATCACCTTGTGTTCAATTAGTGAACTTAGTCCATTTAAGAAGAAAGAACATGTGTAGTAAAGTATAAATATACACTTATTTATAAAGAGTAAGTTCAACAGCTGCCATGGAAAGAGAGGTCATAGTACAACAGGCTTAGAAAATCACACAGGAATGAATCTGTTAATGACAGAAACTTCTATTCTATTTCACTTCTATTTCTGTCAGAAATAGAAGTGAAAAAGAGACTGTGTTGCATTTCTCTACTTAATGTGCAATAATGTATAAAAGACAGTATGTCAAGTAAGACTTTTGCTATTTTCATACACCTGCTTCAGGCTGGTTCCCCCTCTGCATGGATTGTCCAGCCCAGCAGGACGGGGTGCCCATGGCTGTGGGAGGATGAGCTGGGAAGGCCCAGCACTTCCATCCAGATGGAGATTTCGATGACTTTCACTGTTTTTTTTGCAGTAAACAGGAGTTTTTAATGCCACAGCAGTACAACCTCTGGCCACATTTCATTAATATTTCACTGTGGTTTTGTGCTTGGACCTGGGACCATGGAAAGCTGCCTCTCTGGCAGGGCTCTTCCATAGGGTTTGTTGTCAGAGGCATGGAAAATCTTCTACCAGTCTTTAAAAGAAGACCTTGCCTGAGAGTCTGTAATCACTTGCCAGAGCAATCTCACCTCTGAGGGGCAGACACTTAACAATCTATTACGTCCTAATTAAGTTTGGCTGTGTTTACACTGCTTGATGGTGATGCATAAAGATTAATTTACCTTTCCAGCCCTGCTGCCAGAACGTAGTGCCACAGAACCCCATTAAAAATGGAAATAACAGTGAAGTCTCCAGTTATTTTATATCATCTTAAGGCTATCAGAATTCATCGTTTTATGTGCTGTTACTTTAATTTATTGGTTTATCATCTACTGAGGTAGTAGCAGTTATCACAAGTCATTCTATATATGTTTTAAATATGGTGGTATCATTTCCTATGGAGAAACAACCCTCCAGAACACCTGTTTGTCAATTTAAGGAAGCCAAAGAAAGTAATTTATTTGCTTTTGAATAAAAAATCTTTCAGAGCCACAACTAAAATTGGGTTCCTCTGACTGTCATTGGAGTTTAGAATTAAACAAGCCTGAACTCTTCAGTGTGACCCTGCTGAAATTAAGTGCAATCAGGATGAAGGCAGAACCACGATTATACAGGTTGAGCTTTACACTTTGATTTTCTTGAAATATTGATTAGGGATGTGAATATGAATTAAAGATCTTGGCTCTGTTTCAGCAGAAGACTGAAATTTGCAATGAGATCTTGAGCACACTCATCTTCTCCTCACTTTGACAGGTTCTGGAGTTTGCATGTCATGCATTGGGTCACTTGTTCACCCAGGCGCTCTGACCAGAAAAGGTGATGGTCACATCATGCTGCCAGTGGATCCTGATCATAGAAGTGCCATTCCAGAGGAATCCTTCAGCCTGGAGCACAAAAATTTCCCCTTGCTGCAATGACACAGCTGATGAAGATGTTATTTATATTTTTGTTTTCTGAATAGTGAAAGACACTTCTCACGGCAGAGGCTGTCCCTTCCTCCCATGGGGTCTGGAGCTCTTTTTGTTTGTGGTCTGGGACATCTCCTCAAGATCTGGCAGGGTTTAGTTGAAAGCCCTGGAAGCCAGGAAAGGATGGAAGCTGAGGACCTTTTTCACCATTCCAGCAGGAGAATGATTTTCTCCCTTATATCCAGTTGCCTAAAATTGCCTGAAGCATCTTCAAAATTCCTTGAGCTAAAGAGGCACTGCCAAGTCCAATACCACAGTCCTGTCACCTAAGTGATAGCGATCAACATTCCCAGGAGTCATGGTCACCAAAGCTGTGCCAAACCTTCAGAGGGATTAAATCAAGGACAAGGATCCTTAGGAAAAAAGAGCATAATTAGCTCATAAATTTTATTTCTCGGTGTTTGTTCCCTTCCACTCTCATCCTCCACGTGACAGCAGACGTAATTCCTCTTCCTACACATCATTCATGGGTTATTTTTACTGAGTTGCCCCCCTTTTTCAGCCCAGTGATGCCAGCAGGAGATTTCAGAGCAGGTCAGGTTATTTAACAAGCAAACATCCTAACAAACAGCCTGTGTTTCCACACGTCCTTACTGGTTTATGGGGTCATGTGCAGCAGTACATGGCCAATAAACCTTTTGACCATTTGTCACAGGTTTTATGAGCCAGTGCTTGAGCACATTCCCAGAGCCAGTGGCTCTGGAGAGCCACAGGCATCATTTATCCCAACATGGGCAGCATCCAGCACCTCCCCACAAGCTGGAGACCATGAAGGGCCCTCTTTTTACCCTATCCTTGCTTTTTTCCCCAGTAAGGCAAAGTCTTGGCTGCCCAATGAGTGTGAGAAGACACGCAGAGCTTGGGGGCCACAGGTTGGAAACCTGCCTGATCCCAAGCTCCTGTAGCACCACTGGGTAAATATTGGTGGGCTCATCCCAGCCCATTATCTGTTTGCACCCTCCTACAAGGGGTGGGCTCATGGTGCCACATCCCTACCCAGTGATTACAACTGGGACCTGTCACTACATAGTGAGTGGGGCAAAGGAGGAAGAATGAAACACTATCCATGCTATGCACAGTGGGAAATAAATCCAAGGTGAAATAGTAAATCTCCAAGGAGTTAAAGGAATCCAGATAGATACCCTGGTGGAGGTGCATTTATTGTGAAGCGCTACAAGGTTTTCCTCTTATCTCTAATTTTATAGATCTGTGCAGCTGCAGCAGTCCTTGGATAGGGCACATATTTGAAAATACTATAAATTTCACCTCCTATTTATTTCAGATTCATTGGCACTCTCTGTCTTTACTATCTCCTGGTATTTTATGCCTCAGTACTTGGAGAAAAAAATGCTTTGTTTGCACTAGATGTAATATGAAAACTCCCTCTGACATTTAAACTTTAGTATCAGTTTGCCTACAGTGTTAATATCACTGAAACTGCTTATATGGATTAAATTGCCTACAGTATATAATTCCAAAATATGAACACAGCACATTTACTGATTTAAGCCCTTGAAAGAATTATTACCATTAAAATATTTAAGGTCACCTTTACAAATGCAATAAATCAGGAGGATGTCAAACAGAGAGCGTTTAAAGCTCCCAGCCTGGAGTAGCCCAGTGGGAAAATGCTGGTTGATTCATTGTTGTGTGCAGACAGGAGTTTGGGTTTTGTCACACCCCTTTGGGGGACAGCCCTGGGGCTCACACCTTTTTGGAATACAACCTGGGGGCTCACACCCCCCTGGGTGTGGAGGACCAAGGGGGCACAGCTGTTGTCACCCAAATTCTGCCTCTGTTGCACCGAATCCCGGCCCGGTTCTGCCAGCTCTGAAGGTCTCACAGGAGGAAAGACCAGCAAAACCTCATTTCTGTCATTAAAGCCAGACACAGCAGCTCGTGTGCCCTCGGGAGGCAGAACTGATGAGTAAGAAGATGCCATTTTCATGCAGTCACTTTTCTGCACAGAACAGCCTATTCATGCTACGGGTCCAGTTCTGCAAAAACCCTTATTGAGGTCAACACAATTTACTGATAATTGAAGTCAGAGGAAAGTTTTGCTTCAGTGGGAACTGGCAAATCAAGCCTATCAGACAGTTCTTTAAAAAAAAAAAAATCCTTCATTATGCTTTCATCTTAAATATTAGGATTCAGCAAATTTCTCGAGAACAACCACTGTGTAAAACTTTAATCTTTGGAGAATGGATTGGAACTGTAATTGCAAAACCCAACATCCTCCTCCTGCATTCTCTCTCTCCAAATGTCAGCATTTACTAGCAAGTTATAAATGGGGGATAAATTTGCATGTGGTTATTACTCATACTTTCATTTGTTTCCAGGTGACTGTTTTTAATGTTTAGCATAAACCCCTTATCTACAGTGGCTCATCATAATTTACAACATGAGGAAACAGACTAATGTTCATCACCATAGCCTGGGAAAAGTACAGGAGCATGGATAAAATCCTACTGAAGTGGGATGGTTTCCTAAAGGGTCTTTCAGAGAAAGATGAGATTTTTGTGCTGGTGATTAGAAGAAACTTGATTCAGTAAAATGCTCTTAAAATGAAGGTAAACTGGTGCTTCCTCCCCAAATTGGGGCTTTTAAAAAGCCTCCCCAAATTATGAAATAATTTGTTTTCTGCATCTTCAAAGAGGCTGATCTGGGGGACGGTGAGCCCATCCTGTTCCCACTCCCTCTTCCCAGAAGCTCTGACTGCACATGGGACAACCAAGCAACCATGCTTGTGACTTCCTTTCCAGTTTTCCCACAGAAAGAGCCTGAATTTCCTAAAAAACACTACTAACCCTAAAGAAATGCTGCTGTCACGGGCCAAGAAGGAGCAGCTCCCAAGCCTGAGCAGATGCTTTGCCACAGGAGGAGAAATGGAGCCTGACTCCGGACTTTGGACTGCTCTATCCATGAGATTTAACAGTTGGATAACACATTCGATAATTGAGCGTGTTAATATTTTGCAAGAGAGACTGACAAGCAGATTGTTGTCAAATCAAGGCACTGTCAGGCTGCGGATATTGAAGTTGGCAGAGCCCAATAATTTACGGCTTTCTCCTTCAGCTTCTCATAATTTACTTCCCAGCCACTGAAGGGAAACCTGCAGCCAAAGAAAATTGATGGACTCATCATGCAGACATGACACTCCTGAAACCTAAAATTGCTATTTTATACACATGGTGCAAAGAGGAATGATCAATGGGAACTGGAAACTCCTCTTTTACAGGAATACTGGAGAAGCTGCACTGGACCTTTCTGTTCTCCCACTTTTCTGGGACTTGCTGGTACATTCCAAATGAGTTCCATTTAGTATTTTTTTCTACTCAGTGACCTAATAATAGTGAAACCAGTCACTCTAAGCCATTAGTTTATTATACTGGTACAGGGTCTTAGGCCCAAGTGGCTGATATTTTGCTAAAAACAAGACCCAAAATTGCTCCAACTCAGCCCAACTCCTGCTGACTCTCTGATCTCACTAAATGGAACAACCCAGCTGCTCATTTTCAAGCTCAGGTTTATGTTTGTTACTGAAGTCATGTCTTGACAAAGTTTTTGGGAGTTTCTCATTGCACATCATGACCCCTGAATGGTCTCAATCAGCAATTTTTTGGCAGTAATTTCCTTCCCAGTGCCATAATACACACCTGCAATCACGGGAACGCAAAGTTTAAAACTTCCTCCATACCTTCCAGAGAAAACAGAAAATCAAGAATTGTTTGTATAAATAAAACCACAGAGGTTTCCAGATATAAAATGGGATTTTATATCTGGAAACCTCAGTGGTTTTATTTATGCAAATAATTCTTGATTTTCTGGGACATAACAACAGTTACTGAAAACAGGACAGGGCTGGGGGCTGATGTTTCCCAACTGAGTGAAATCAGTATTTGAAGGCATTATGTGCACACATTTTTTTTTAATCTGTGTGCCCAAATTCATCATTATTGTCTGCAGATTTATCTGAGTAGAAACCTACCTCAGGCTCCGAAGTGAAACTTGGAAACTTGTTGTCACTGGGAAGGAATCGAGGCTGGTGCAAAGGTGGCCAAGCTCTTCCCAAAGCCTCCCAAGGCTTGGAGACAGCGTCAGGCAGCACTGCCACAGGGAAAGGTGGGGGAACTCACTGAAACCCTGCAAACACATACAGAACCTACAGAAAAATACCACAGAGTGTATTTTCCTAAGAAAGGAAGTCCAGGGAGAGGCAGAAAAAATTGCTGCAACAGGGAAATAAGGAGAATGGAATAAAGGCTTGGCTTTGCTTGCCAAGGCAAAGAGTTTGAACACCCATAAATGTGCATGTATGTGAATAAACTTGTGGATTCAGGAGGGCTGCAGCACATCTCAGTGACCTCAGTCTGAGGTACCTGGCTGTACTGAGCTTTAATGTGTATTTAGGTTTGTTTATGTTGCTTGGGGCTTGCGTCAAGGTATTTGTTTTCGTGCTCTTTAGAAACTTGTTGAAATGGAGTCTTTTCCAAGCTTGCCCCATTTTAGTGGTGCTGTTCACTCATTGGCTCTGTGGTAAAATTATTGGTCTTATCTGGGGCATTTTCATTGCTATTAAAGGTACTGTAAGATAAAAAGCACAGCTCGTGCCACAGAAGAGGAAAAAACATTCTTATGGACCAAACACATAAGGCAGCAGAAAAAATAAAGCAAAGGACACTTTTCTGAAAATGCAAAATCACTCCCAGTCTGACCTCACAACCCTGTACCAACTGTATGTTGTAAATATAAAAGGAGTATTTTAGAAATAACACAAACACACCTGGAAATAACAGATATTTAACCCCTGTTTCACCAGGTAGATTTCATTTTACTATGTTGGTCCACACCAACAGCCAAACTGAATCTGGCCAACTCAAACTTATAACAATGCACATTTAAAACATATTTTCAGCCATCATAGAATGGCTCTGCACAACCCCCAAATCACACCATGTTAATAAACACTACCCTCTATTTTTGTATTGTTTTAAATGGAATAAAATACGCTTCTTTTTTTCGGAAGTTTTCAGAGATCGGCTGAGGTGAACCTGCTTGAAAAACACGGTAAGCTTCAAATCAAATGCCACAGTTCTAAGAAATCCATTAACCGTTCACACCTAAACCTCAGCCTTCCCCGCTTCACCCTATAATGTACATTGTTGTCAATTTGTGTCTTATTTACCCCCTGCTAATAGCTGGGCTCAATTCCAAGAAACTTAAGACAATTGTGGAGAGATGCAGATCTAGCATTTTTTAAGTTGACAGCCAATAGTTCTGAGCATTTAATTCCCGAGACGGAAGAATCCCCAAATCCTGCTTTTGTAATTCACCCGGGAAAACACATCAGAGCCAACTGTGTCTGTGCAGCCTGAGTAAAAATGTTATTGTTTCGCCCAAGTAGCATCTTTCTTGGCAGATTTGTAGGGGCTGATCCTAGCTGAATGGGGTATTTTAATAGGAAGCTGAGCACTAAAATTGTGATGAATTATCATTGCAGTGTAACCATCAGCATCTGTCCTCAGCACAGCTGAGGTAAAGGTTCATCCCTTTAACCTCGTTAAAGTTTAAGCAGCTCTGCCAAATTCCACCAAGCTTGGCATGTGTGACGTGAGTAATGACTCCTCCAAACCTGGAGTCAAAGGCTTCCAATAGGAAACGCTCCATCGTTATGTGCTTGCTCCCGAGCTGCGACACAGGGAAACACAGATAAATAAATAAATAAATAACATTATTCCATTTGCTCAGACTAGAAATCTAAGCAGTTAAACACAACTCTGAAAGTTTCGGTGTTTCTGCCTGGGTTTGATAAGGGGTTTATGCTTAAAGCAGAAAACATGAAGGGTCAAGGACCTCTCTCCTCCCTTTGAGGAGATAACACCAATGAACAGCCCCAGAATGTTTGCTCAGATCCTCAGGGCTGTGGTGCAAAAACACCTCCTGGGGCTGAGCTCCAGCCAGTGGGGATCAGGTGAGTTTGCGTGAACCTCACATGGTCCTTCTGCTCATCTTGCTTCTCTCCTGATCTGTCTAGTCCTCATGTAGCTCTTGAGCCACCTATTCTGGTGTTTTAAATGGAATTATTCACCTTTCTTCCCCAGGCTGATTAGACTTATGAGTAACTAAACATTGTAGAAAATACCACCACACTGTCTGCGAAAACACCACCACACTATCTACCTTTTCGTTCTTCAGCCTGTTTTCAAGAAATACTAACTTTACATGCACTTGTAAATCTCCCTGTGTTTACCCCTCCAGGCTATGCTGAAGTCTCAGATTTTTTCCCTCTGTAATACGACTAAAACATGCCCTTCTCTGTTCATCCATCTGCAAACTCATCAGCATTTTGTGTCTCCACAGGACCCCTCTGGACCCCCTGGTGCCTCCCAGACCCATCTGCTGCTCACAACCAGAGTAGTTTGCTGAGGATCTGGTCTAGTCAAGTTCTGAACTTTTCTACTTCACCCAGTTCAGTGTTGGGATGCCAATAGCTTCAAGAAACCTATTTTCATCCAAATAACCCTACTCATGTGGAAGGAATGACTGAATTCTTCTTCAAATCCAGCTGCAAATTTTTTCTTCCTTGGCACGGCTGCAGAACGATTTGACGTGGGTCAAATTTATGATGTGTAGGCAATTAATATTTCGCTTGGTATTTTTTCATACAATGCTAATTATATCCCAGTCTTTCATCCTGTATTGGAGATTGCTGTCATGAAACACAGATCCATCCCAGGCCACAGCTAAAGCATCCATGGGTGGCCACACAGAAGAATAATTAATCACTCCATTTTGCAAGTGAGTCATTAGCTGCTGACACAGGTTTTCAACCAAATCCTGGGATTCTGGGACTCTCCACATCAGCAGCTGGAGACTTTGACTGGCATTTTCCTTATTTCAGTATCATGAGCTGTATTAATTTTTGTGTGCTTTGCTCCTTGTGCGATTCAGTATCTGGAGAGATTGGACAGGTTTTTTTTCCTGTGTTTATGCAGGTCCACCCTTGTCTGTATGCAGTGCTGTACTCTTGTGCCAACACAGAGGTTTAGTGTCTCCTGGAGGAACCCTAAACTCCAGCTTCCATTCCTATCCTGCTGTAAAAATAAACCATTTGGAAAATTTACCTAAATTAGGTAAAGATTCTCCAATGAAATATTCAGGAGCCTACAAAATGCTTTGCTCTTACTGGAAACAAATGTTTTGCTTTGCCTTATAATGAAATCAAAACTTTGGTCTGGGGGAGAAGAAAATCAGGATAAATCCTTTCTAGAGCAGAATATGCCCCATTGTGTTTATCCATGAGAAACTTGCCCTTTGCAGGAAACCTTGTCTTTATCAGCCCCCGACTCCTGCTGACTGCACAACTTGGAAAAGGGTGTACAAAAAATTAATATATCATTGAAAAGCCGCCAGCTGGATGCCTTGCCCACCTCTGGGAATCCCATCCTTTGATGAAAAATAAATATTTACAGTTAAATAAAACCTTGAATGATTTTGGAATAATTCTTTCAAACAGCAGAGCTACTGTACAGCATGAAGGGACTCAAAAACCCCAACTGGTTCATTTTTTAACTTCAAAGTTTGATGGATACACTCTATATCCAAGATAAAGTACATTTAGGCCAAAAGGTTTGAAAGGTGATCTCTGATTAGTGTGGTTCTCCATCATCAGTTCATAAAAATGCTTGGCAAGGTGTTCATTATCTGTGGGTCTGTTCCTTTCCAGGTAACTTTATGGAGCTAATCCAGTTCCCTGTAAAATCATCAGGGAATTGGGCACTGCCTTTACTGCAAATTTTGAGAGAGAAAGGGCTAAAAGTTTCAACTGGTGCAAATCAGTGCTGTTCTGTTAAAGTCAGCATTTGGTGTCTGTTCACGGCTGTTTGGGATTTATCAAATAAACCCTTCATTTCCTTGAGAAGTGCCAGGGCTTCAGAACTAAAAGAAAATAAACCTGATTTCTGCTGAAAACCAGCATTTGCCAAAATAATTTCTCAAATCCAGTATTGCAAGGTGCAAAGCCATTTAGGTATCTTCAATTATGCCTTGACTTATGTTATACCATGGAAAATATCAGCCATCCAATTGATATTAATATCTCAGTTTAACAAAATACACTGTTGAAAGCGTGGTTAAATTTGCCCTTCAGTTCTAGGTATGATGGCACAAAAATCAAGAAGATTAACTTCTCTATAAACCTCTCATTTAGGATCTCAAACACCTCAAAAAACCTGACAACAGTGAACAGTTTTTGGTGTCTTTCAGTAGCTCGCGAGACAAAAGAGCCAATGCAACATGTCCTGAGCTCACTGTGCTGAGTGAATGAGCAGGATGTCCCTTGGCATTGGTGACAAACAGTGTAAAAGACTTTCTGCCACCACAGTGAGATGACTCAAGGAATCAGCTGCTCCATAAGAACTGCCACATCTACTATTTGCCCCCAAATCAGCTGTATCAGGTGTATATTTTTATGGACCTTGATGACCACAACATGTTTGTGGTGGTTGGGCACCTGTCCCCAGCAAAAATACCTTTGGTTCTACCAGGCCTTGGTTAAAATTAAGACAGTTTTTCTCTCTCAGAACATAATTGGTAAAACTGGAAATATTTCTTGCTGTAATAGCCAGGCTGCCTCTCCTTTTCTCAGGGTATTTTCCTAGCAGAATCATCATTAAATAAAGCTTGGAGGTGAACCATGAGGAAAAGGCCAAATTTTAGTTCCTGGAGATCTGGAGCACTTACCATTTCTTACTCCTGGGTGAACTGGTGGAGATTTGTTAGAGGTGGTTCCTGAACATCCCTATGGATCACTGGAAGGTCATCAGACTCACAGATTTGTGGGTGTATGGATTGTGAATTAATTGCCAGTTTGAAGAATTTATGGAGCTGCTCCCCAAGAAGAGAACTAGCCTGTGGGAGTGATGGGTATTTATGGCTGTAGGGATCTCCAGCAGAGCTGGATTTACCGGGAATGCTGACCAAAGAGATTAGGTCCTGGTTTGGATCTCTCTCCAGTCCCAGCCTCAGGGAATTTGTGCCTCTCTGGAGGCCATCACCCCAAACACAGTGTCCATCATCCGGGTGATACCACCCAGATTTAGTTCTTATTACCATGGAGTATCTCCTTATTTAATGACATTTGTTAAACACTTTCCATGGGATGTGAAAACAGCACTCTGTCAACACTTGGTCTGGGATGACGACAGCACAGCAACCTTGGATCAGCTCTGATGTTCCGCTTGTGTACCCATGGCAGGGGACAGTGTGGGTGGGCATGGCTTTGTCTTCACACTTGTCACACCTCAGTGTCACCCTCAGGCTGCACAAGGAACAGGGATCAACTCACCACCAACAACACCTGGCAGCAGAATAACAAATATTAAGCGGTTTCAGCTGGTATTTTTCAGCTGGAGGAGTGAAAGGAGAGAGCTGACCACTGACTTGTTATGTCAACATGTTGTGACAGCAGTGTCTGTCCAGGACAGAGCCCTGCAGGTGACAGCTTCCCTCGTGAACACCAGCTGTGAAACTCGTCCACAATGCTCACAGTTTGGGTTTCTTTACATCCATCCTTATGTGCTGGCAGTTTAAGCCCTCAGGATTTTGCTGGAGTTTTTTCTCTCCTCAGGTTCAAGCAACCAGATTAAACACATGTAAACTAATTTAAAATTCCCATTCAGGTTAGTAGGTATTGCATTGTATACATGTATGCACAATGTACAATATAAATGTGAGTGCACTGGAGACAAAAGCCACTTGCAAAACCAGCATGGAGTTCAATGGTCTCTTGCACACAAAAAAGAAATTTCCTGAAACAACACATGTGAAATACCCTTACAGATGTTTCTCTGCATTACCAAAAAAAAAACCCCGTCTCCTGAGCTAAAATGAAAATTGATTTTGAAAAAAAAAAAAAGCTGAAGGATATGAGTGGATCATCATAATTGGATCAACATGCTCCAAAAGCTTCAGGCTACTTCAACTTCATTTCTTAGCTGACAGCTTTCTTTTGGAATTCTTCAAACCAAACACAAATGGTTTGATTGCAATATGTGAAACATTTGACCATCATATCCTTGACAGTCAATCTGCTGCAGGGGAGATTTGATAACTGTTGTCAAATTCATAACAGCCAGTCTAATCCAGAGAACCAACAAAAAAACACAGGAGCTGCTTCCACAAAGCCAGAAATGATATTAATATAAAATGACACCATTTACAGGGAAAATATAGGAAAGGGCTGTATTGGGTGTTTTCCAAATAACATTGCAACCACACGAGCTGATCTTACTGGTTCCTAACTGGTAAACACAAATTAGAGCTGTTTAAAATCCACTTGGTTTTCTGTTCAAGTGTCACGTGAGAAATGAAAGAAGCAAGATCAAGTCCCTCAAACTGAGCCTGCGCTAATTTATGGACAGCATCGTCTGGGGAGATTAGAGCTGAATTGCTCCTCCCCCCAAAAAATGAAGCGTTGCAGGGTAGATGGGGCAATTGGCAAATCTCCACATCTTCCAGCATAAAATGGATGAAAAAGAAACAGTAAAACCATCATAAAAAGAAAAAAGGGTAATAGAATAAAATCAAATGGTACCTTCTCTGTTTATTTCTATGCCAGGCAAAAGTGAAAACAGCAGCACTAATTGGCAGAAAAGAACTGAAGGATATCATGGATGAACTAATTACTGGATGTCAATATTGTATTAAACATCAAGTCAGAGGAGTTTTAATAAGTACATGCTTTCTAAAGTTGAAGCTGCAAGATCTTTATCAAAATTTTATGGAGGATTTAATTCACAGTCCTGGATTTTTGGGAGAAAATATCCTTGATTCTCACTGTAGCTATGCAGGGTTAGGGAGGATGACGAGTCAGGAACTCATCTTCAGCAAGTAAAGATTAATTTTAACAGCAAACCCCTTTTTTTCTGACAGATCTCAAGCTCTCAGTCTCTGTCAGAGCCAGTTTTAGGGAGGTGATAACTGTCAAACAAATCCCTCTCGCAGGGGGGTTTCCAACACTTGACTTTCCCAACACTGCCAAGACGTGGGATTGATCCTGTTCTCCAGGACAGTGACTGAGCTTCCAAGCCTTGCCCTTCCACTTTGCTCCTTTTCTCTTTTTCATTCCCACAATAAACACATTTACTCCAGAGTTTTCCTTTGCATAATTACCCCTTGGCAGTGGTTTGGGGTTTTTTTCCCCATTCTTTTATCTGTTTCTGTCTTGGAAAACTCAGGAAGCAAAAGGGATAAAGTTTAACGACTGTTCACAGTTCAGTGTCCTGCAAAATTAGAGAAACATCTGGAAATTGTTTTTGCTTCAGAATGACTTTTAACTGACTAAATGATCTCATCTGCAGAACTGGGCAGGCTGGTGGAGAAGGGAGAGCAAGAGTTGCTCCCTCCCACCTGAAATGCACCACAAATCACATTCCAAGAGATTTTCTAGCTCCCTAAATCCTCTGGATTCTATTCTACCATTTAGGAACAGCCTTCATTAAACAGCTATAAAAGTAAATTAAGAGAAAGCAATAACATCTGATTAGAGCCAAGAAAAAAAAATCAATTGCTCAGCATGAGCAACTAAGTAATAGCAAAATATTCCAGACACTTTCAAAAGAGGAGTTTTAGCATAAAAAACTTTGCTCATGGGAAAAGAGCTGTTATGTGAGCAGGAATTTGAACAACTGGGATTAATAAATCTGCATTCTTTAATTCCTTCTCTAGCTCTAACAGCCAAGAATTTTCATTTCCAGTAGGAAAATGCTGTAGTGCAACGTTACCCAGTTTGTTTCTCTTCATCCCATTTTTTGGGATGTCACCTGTGAGGAAAGATGTGCTTCCTGTTGGAGTTGTACAGGTGTTGGGCAGACTCAGCAGGACAAACCTGCGGAGGATCTGGGCTCTGATCGATGGAAGTTTGGGACTGACAAATATAAATATAACTAAATTGTGACATTCTTTGGGAATTTCAGCCAAGAATATCACCCAGAATAGAGGATGGTAAGGAAAAAACGCTATAAAAACTGGTTTTGTTGAGAAAGCTGCCTACAATTTATTTTAGAAAGTACTATTTATATACTATTTATGTCTATAAATATATATAAAATATTTATTTTTTTTCCTTCAGTAGCATTTAAAAGCAGAAAAATTGGACTGGACCACTAAGCGTTTGGGAATGTGTTTATGATACTGTTGTTTCTGATATGACAATACCAAGTAATAATTTTATTTAGGGAATAAAAACATTTGTGGGAGGGGCCACTTTTTTTTTTTATACCTTTGAGCCAGGAGAAGATCCAAGTCTACTATTTTCATAGTCCATATTCATCTGCTCTCCTGGATATATTTTCTCTCTTTTCCAACACTTCTGCTAGCAAGACAACCTTCCTTCTCAGTCAGATTCCCTCACTCTTTGCTCAAGTTACCATGGAATCAAAACAGCACTTACAGGCTTGTCTGCATGTGTTGGAAATTGATTTGATGGCCATTGCAGGAGACACGTTTTCAGGTGGAATAACTTGGGAATTCTGCCTGGATGCATAGCGACGAGAGAATTACCCTGCTGCACCACTTATTCTTCCCAGATGGCACTGGAAAAGGATGCTGGGGTGTTTCTGCTGGGGAAAGGAACTTTCTTCCTAAGCAAATGTGATGGCTGTGTGAAAGGCCCCGATTTGGGCCATGTGCAGCACACATTTTCCCAGCACCTGGAAGCTGTTAGTGCTCAGGAGCACGGTGTGGATAGAGACCCCAGGGAGCAGCTGCAGCACGGCTGGGATTGCCCATGCAACGTGGATCAGTTTCCTGATAAACACAGAGCACCAAAGGCTACCTGGAGGAAACCTCAAATTCAGGAGAGCAAATGAGAAGCAGAGATGGTTTTCCCCTGGAAAACTTCCTGAGGGAAAGAGCTGTAGCTGGGTGAGCTTGGCCTTTGGAACAACAGGAATGGTGCATTTGGGTGGGTTCAGCCTTTGCAGGCTTGGGCTGTAGATGAAGCAGCTCATTTGCATTTCAAAGCTGGCCTATATTCTGCTGATTGAGAGTAAATAATGCACTATAAATATGTATTCCCTGCTCCGAGGTAGCAGCACATCACAGCAAGAGAGCTTTTCTGTGATGGCTTCAACTGCTCCGGGTGGTTTTCCCTTGGTTTGTCAGGAGACATCCCAGTGTCCAGCCAGGTGTGAGAGCACCTGCCTGGAGCAGCCAGATGTGTCAGGTGGCAGCAGACACAGCTGCTGGGCACCACCAACATCTGCATGCAGGAAGAAACTAGAAAAGACCTCCAAAGTCATCAAATGCAGCCTCCAAGGGATCCCACCATGGCCACTAAACCTCATCAGGAAGTTGTGTCACATGAAGTGTCTACTCATTTTTTGAGCACCTCCAGGGAGGGTGCTCCACTACTGCCCTGGATAGCCCCTTCCAATGTCTGACCATTCTTTCAGTGAAGAAACTTTTCCTAATATCCAACCTGAACCTCCCCTGGCCCTTTTTCCTTGTCCTTTTTTGTCCTTTGTCCTCTGGAAGCAGAGCCTGATGCCCACATGGCTGCACCCTCCTGTCAGGAGTTGTAAAGAGTGAGAAAGTGCCTCCTGAGCCTCTTTTCCTCCAGAGCAAACATTTCCAGCTCCCTCAGCTCCTCCTCAAGAGACTGATGTTCCAGACCCTTTGCCAGCTGCATCCCCTTCTCTGGACACAAGATTCCCAATTTTTCACACCCAGCTTAGGACAGTTCTCTCAACAATGGCATAGATAGATGATAATTTATCTAGAACAATTTATCACTTGTATTCTGATAAAAATTTTTAATGAATTCAATGATAAACTCTTCAATGAAATTAATGATGCTAAATCCCAGACATTAAATATAGACCTTGAGAATCCATGATTAAAAAGCTGTGAGATCTCTTTATTTTTTGGGCCTAACAAAGACACACAGTTATCTATATTTCTCCCAGCTTCAGTTAGTTCTCCTCCTACTCAAAATGTAAAATTGATTTCTTCTTGGGAAATAAACAACAAAAAATGATTCTTTTTCTGGTTTGGTGATATGACCATGATAAAAATTAATCGGTCATCAAAAATTAGTATTCAAAACATGGAACACTCAGTATGAAAAACAGAAGACTGCTAAAACATCCACCAAAAATGTAGATTTGGAAATCTTGTTCTAGAAATGCAATTTAAGTTCTCCAAGCTATCACTGAGGTGATGGAGATGGATGGGAGCTCAGGAATCACAAACACTGGGCAGGAATTTAACAAAAGGACTTCAAGTATGGTGGCTTTTTGCTTAACCTGTTTTTTTCTCATGTCAGAAAGGGCTTTGGGTCATTAAGATGTTTCAGAATGTGACACAGACTCCTCCTCCCTTCTGTTCCCAAGCCTCAGAAGAAATTTTGTCCCTGCTGCTCCCCTGCTCAGTGTATATATTTAAATATATAAATATATATATGAAATATCCAGAAGAAAAAGACCAAAAAACTGTCATCATAAAATGAGAGAAATGAAGGCAATTAAAATATTTCCTGTGAAATATTAATACAGAATATTATTATACTCACATAGACTTTTTTTTTTCCAAAACTAAACCAATATTTAAAGCTTATATAACTCATCCACAGTTTTGGATTTTATGAACTAAAAAACAGACATTATTTGAGGGATAAAAAAAAAAAAAGGGGGGAAATATCCAGAGACTGGTGTAGACTTTTACCAATCTTGCAGCCCTTGAGGGAAATTATTACAATAGACATCAAAGATCTTCCCCTCCAATTACACTTAAAGTGTGTTACAATGTGTTCTGTAAACATGGGGAGAACATCCTGTGTCCTTAAATAACAAATAGACTTTTGAAGTCAAGAAAATTTAAGATCTTCAGAGAAAGCCGTGGTGGCTCCAGAGCAGTTCATGCCTTGCAGAAGGACTCAGAGACGTTCCACGTGGGACTACCACAAGAATAGCTCAGTTTTGGAAGAGGGAAGGCACTGACTAAAAACCATCTCAGCGGAAAATGATGGACAATTGTGTATTGAAGTAGGTTTTATAATCCAGCATCACTTGTTATGGAATATGAACAAAAACAAAGGCACAGAAAATAATATAGGATAATCCCAGCTGGGTCTCTTGAAAGGGCAAGAAAAAGAAACACTAGATCCTGGGGAAAAAACCCTCAAATTCTGTGAAATGTTCAAGCACACTAATAATTGCAATTAAAGCCAGAGAAGACATTAATCACACAGAATTTTTGAGACCCGGTTCCATTGGGACAGACTGGTGTGGACGCAGCAGCTACCATGGGAATTATTTCCCTATCCATAGATGTTGTGGGGTTTTATTCTTGAAAGACAGAGGAAGTTGGAAATAATAAATTTCAGAGGAAAACCCCCTATAAATCGAGAACCCTCCCTCTGTAACTCCCTCTTTCTTAAACTGATAAATTGATTATTCTTCCCTATGCCTGTGGCTCACTCATCCACACTGCACCCACCTTGCCCATCCCACCACAAGGAGCATTCCCAGAGGGAGACACCATGGCTTCATTTCAGGGGAGAAAGGATCTTATCCACAAGGAAAGAAGCACATAAGGGTCTTAAAGCCTTGGAAAGCAGTGGAAGACCTGCCTATGTCATCTGGGAAGGCTGGAGGAGCTGGAAGGTGTTCCCAAACGGGAATAGTTGGAAGAGCTGATGCATCAGAATAGACATGCCTGTAGTAGTAGCCATGAATAAATTGGGGTAATATCAGAGGTGTGCCAATGTCTGTGGGCTTGACGAGGTGATTGTGGCCAATAGTCACCCTCTGCCACCAGCCCGGGGCCCTCGGGCTGAATCTCAGTCTTCACAGGGAATTCAGTGCGGGACTTTAAATGGACTTCGAGGTAACATTATCCAAATCCGAAACTGTTGCCCTCCAACACCAGCTCAGCAACCCCAGTTATATTTATTAACCCTTTCCAATTCCTAATTTTGAAAGCTTGTGACAACGTAGTTGAGGTTGTAATTACTCTCCTGTGGTATTAAGGAAAGATTATCCAAAATTTGGTCTCATTCTTAAATATATCCATTAAAAAATAATATAACAGATCATTAATTAATATGTATTACTAATACAAAGCAAACAAATTAATCCTTCCACCTTGAAACTGACTTTCATCCACATATACATTCCAAAATAAGTATTTTTTGCATTTAAGTCTTTGAAATCCCTTTATTCATTTAAATCTTTTAACCCTCTTGCTGATCCACAAACTACAGCAAAGCATTGTTGAGAGTGGCAATGACCCAGCGTGAGGGGCAGCAGATTCTGGATCCAAGAACACTGCAAAAACCCTACACACATATATGGACATACACACACACAAACAAAAGTAGGAAAATTGAAGGAATAAAAGAGGAAAGAAGAAAAATTATGGATTTGAACAAATCCACCAGGGCTGGGATCTATCAGAATTCACTGCCTCTGCCTTGTTCCATTCCCCAATGTCCCTGCTATCCTCCTGCCACACAGCTGGGAATAAAAATATTGACTGAGAGATACTTTTCAAATGCTGAGAAGAGTAATGATGAGAATGGAATTTAGAAATCTGCAAATGTGGAGCATGTGGAGTTTTTTTATTTATTTCTGTTCCCCCACCACTTTTCTCTCTATACAGGAGATTTAATTGGGTGAGAAGATTCATGATTGCAAAGATATAGACACACACAATATATATTCTAGTTTTACAGATGTGATTCTTTGGCACTTATTTTACTAAGAATTTCCAAATCCACTTTAACTCAAATTAAGAATTCCCTAATCCAGATTAGTGCTGAAAAGCAAACACAACCTCGAGCTGTAATTTGAGAGGTAACTTGCCAAAGTAAAGGCCCCAGTGCACAGAGAGAGTAAAGTAAAGGGCTTCCCTGTAAATGAGAAAGGATTAGGCCCACAGAAAAGTATTGCTATAGCAACAAAATAATTCCTGGGAATATGGATATCAAAGCCAGAGCCCTGGAGATGGGAGTGAAGAGGCTTTAATCACATCCCACTCCCCTTGGCCGTACCAGCACAGAGAAAGAAATGAGTGCCTGTTTGGTTTGTGGGTTTGGTTTTGAATTCATTTTATCAAGACCAATGGGCAGCTTTCAGCCTCAGACAGAACATCCTGGCCGAAGGGAAGATGAGAAGCCACAGAATCCCTGCTCCAATGGGAACCGCAGCTGGGCCAAGTTCGCAGCTGGACATCTCACAACCAGCCCTCCTCATTCCCTGGGCAGGATTGTGAGTGTGGCATGCCCAACCCTCCATCTCACCCAGCAGAAACCCTCCCATCCTGGCAGGCAGCTCTTTCCCAGTATGTTTTGCTAATTGGAAGTTCCAACAGTGGTCTGCAGTCCCAGCTCTTCCCGCTCCACAGCCATGCAGGAAAAGCTTTCTGCATCTTCCTCTGGAAGATGGCTTTAAAAGTTAGCAAAATTTATTATCATCACCATTTATCCTTTCAGGCTGTAAAAAGCTGCCAGTGAAACCCCTCCAAAAGGCTTAATGCATTGCCAAAGCACTAATTTTATTCCTCATTATTCCCCCAAACCTACATTCGGAGCTGGAGCTCCTGCTCTGCGGAGAGCTCCTGGTTAATGTATTTCTGTGTGTAGATCCTTGACAGAGACCATTTTTCTTGCCTCTCAGGTGGCTCATAGAGCAAGATTTATATCCACTATGCATAAATTCCTTGCAATATTACTCCAGCATAATCAGCAGAAAATCTGAGCCAGCACCCACAGCAGCCACAAAACACTGCCAGAGACAGCTGAACTGGGGCCACTTTCCTCAAGTCCCAGGGATTCTGTTCCCATTGAAATCAGAGGCTGATTTTGTCCCTGACAGGTCTAAGGGAGCGCAAGGGTGCCCTTGCCATGCTGACACCCAGCACTTGTGTGGCCTCAATGCAAATGTCACCATCAGATGGGACAGCCCAGCTTAGATACAAAGCCAAGTTTAGATACTAAACCTTTCATTAGATCTGACCCTGAATTTCTGTAACTAAAGATAAGAATTTAAAACCATTTAAAATCTCTTTGCATCTCTAAAGCAATGTCAGCATCTTTCTCTCTGGCTTATATTGATTATCTTTTTGCGCATCCCCAAATCTGACCACAAGAATATCCTCAAGCACCAAATCACCCAAATCCTTCCGTTTCACTTTAAGTTTGGGTAGGAAGGGACTTTTAAGATCATCTAGCTCCTACCTGTAATTAGGATTTATATAAACAACCAACTACTAATTATATATGTCTGACATATTCTGGTTTCATTAGTGATTTCATCCTGCAAGAGGCAAAGGCTTGTCAGTGTTACACAAACTGCAGCCTTTGTACCTGAGCTGGGGGTTCAGGAGCTATTCCTGATTTGCACTGCAGTGGAGCAAAGAAAAATGGTATTCAAATTGGTCTGGGCTCTTTGAGAAGTTTTTTAGATTATTTCTCAGCAGCAGTGCCACAACATTTTTATAGAGATTCTTGGTTTTGCTGAGTGAAAAGACATAATTTGAAAGAGATGAATTAGTTTTGGGCGATGGGAAATCTTCACAGTGTGAATAATTGTTGGGGTAAAGAGGATTCTTTGTTACCCTCTGGGGAGAGGTTGCAACAGCCCACGAAAGAATTGTTGAGAGGGATGAGATGAATTGCACCTAACTCGGGCCAACTAAAAATTGGGCACTGACGTCCCATGAGATGATGCAGTGCCTCTAATGAACACCCTCCCCCAGAACATGACTCATCCCAGCTCTCAGCTGACTGTGAGGAGGCCTCAGCCTAAATTTTGGATTATTGAAATTGGTGAAATGAACCTCTGTGTCCCCAAAGTGAAATGAGGTCTTTGAGAGCTGTACTTTAGTTCTCACCCAAAACCAGCCGAGTCATTAAAATTACATGGGCTGCCTTTCAATTCCTGCAATTCCCACTTGTGCCTCTTGGAAGACCATCTTTTATATTTTGATTGAATTTATTGATTTATATTTATTTATTAGACTTCTCTTCTTCCCAGACTTTCAGATCAATATCAGGTCAACAGTGGCACAGAATGATTATCATGGCTGCCTGGCCACTAAACAGGGAGAAATTCCCACTGCTCTTGTTACTGGAAAAACAGAAAACACAAACTACCCTAAAAGTCCACAAAGGCATCCAATTAAACTGGTAGCTCAAGATTCATCTCGATGAGTTCTGTTTAGATGCTGTATCATGGCAATGAAACACTTCTGGCTTCCCATTTCGGCAAACATTGAAATAAAAGCCTGATGTTCCACCTGATTTTCTTCTTTGCTCTCAGCTGTGGGGACCATGTCCGTGTCCCCATCCCTGCCCAGCTCTACAGCTGCACCAGGGAGCACTAGCAGAGCACCCAGCAGCACCTCTGAAGAGCATCTCTGCCTAGTAGGCAGCAGCACCCACCTCCAAAATGCCCGAGGATGCGGAGGAGGAGGGGGACGGGCACGCAGTGAGGGAGCAGTGTCACCACTGCCAGGCTGGGGACAAAGACAAAGCCACCTTCATCCTTCATCCACACAGCAAAAGCACGCTGACTTAGAGTTCAACCTCCTCCTCCCCCAGAGAGGAGGCAGGAAGTAAATTTCTTCCAGAAAATGTTATTAAAATATAACTTTTAAGCTGCATTTTCCACGGGCACAACTGGTCTGTGTCACGCCCCAGCCCCTACAAGCCGAAACACCTTTATTCAGGACAATGGAAGCCTCCTCTGGCAGGGGAGGAGGGGTTTTCATCCTCGTCGCGAGCCCCTAGAGGGAGACATGACCCCGATTTTGGGAGGAGGCTCTCTCGGGATCCAGGCAGCGGCTCCCACATCCCGGCTCCCGGGAGGGACCGGCTGGGCGAGCCGTGGAAAAGGGATGCTCCCTGTCTCAGCTCCTTCTCCTCGCCCTGCGAGGGATGCGGGGTGCTGGGGGAGCTCTTGGAGAAACCACGGGAAGCGCTGCCTGATCCAGGGATCATCCCCTGGGATGGCGCGTCCCGCTTGGTGCTGCAGCGGAGGGATGCTGGCAAGAGCAGTTCCCAGCCGGCCTGGGGACGTGGCAGCTCCAGCTTCTCCCTCCGGGGAAACCGTGGCTGTTGCAGCCTTCCATGTGCCCCTTTTTTACCTCAGGGCTTGATGGTCTCATGGCCCTCTTTATCTCCTTGTTCACGGCCACAGTCACACCCCAGTTCCAGTAAAGAAAAATGGTTTTCAGGCGAGCAAGAAGAGCGAGACTAGATTATCAGCACATTTGCATGGACAATAAAGTATCACCAATTCGCCAAGATAAACTGCGTGGAAGATTAGTCTGAACTGCCAATTTCTTAAAATGTTTCTCATTTCTTGGTTATGGCCATTTTTTGCAAATTTCCCTTTCAGAAATCACATTTCTTTCAAATCAGCTCGTTGCCCTAGGGTTGTTGACCTTTATTTCGCCCATCTGGAAAACAAATGAAGCAGGAAGGATAACAATATGAGATCCTAATCAGAAGTGCTGTTTGTTTTTTTGGAAGCTCGATTTCGAACTTATATATTTCCCCCTAAAGGCACTGCCGGCAATAGGCTGGATAACCCTGCTGCAAGGAAAACCAGCAGCTTGGCCAGAAGTCTTTGTGGGCATCTTATCAGTGGTGAAATGAAGGAAAAAAAAAAGCCAAATTATCAGTAAAAATGAGCACAGATGTAGCTGCAACAGCAGACCTCGAGGGCCAGGTGAGGAGCCTTGATGTTGCATCTAAAGACTTAGCAGCCCAGATTTGACCTAAAAAGTTTAACCTGAGGTTAACTAGAGTGACAGACAGGGATAAAACAAATACTACTGCTAATTTTGGTAAAAAAATTTATAAATTGAGTTATGAAAAATACGTGTTCATTGGGAGGGGTGCATTGAGGTGGCTGAACCAGAAGGAAAAGCAGCTGAACACCAAGACAAACCAGTTTTGGGTTTTCTCATCAAGCAATGCCAGATCCCAGGATAAGGATGCAGATGAACACACAACAGTTTGTTAGATTGGAAGAGGAATTTGTTAATTTGGAGGATCCAATTCCCACAGTTCTAGCTGGAGCATTTCTGAGTTCACTCATGCTGGAAATAAACCTGATTTGGGGGAATGATAGCAAGGCTTTAAATTTTTTATTATTAGAAATCTGTGGGCAGCAAAATCAATAGTTTTTAGGCAGCTCTGTTAAAAAGGGAAAAATACATTTCAGTGCTTATTAAATGCTATTCTTTTCTCAACAATCTCATTGTTTTTCTCACCACTACCTGTCACCCAGGTATTGAATTAGCCTTAAAATCAGCCAGATGTTGGACTCCTTGGTCCCTGAGGGTCTCAGCTCAGGATATTCTCTGA
The DNA here is from genome assembly GCF_021018805.1 of Prinia subflava. Lineage (NCBI taxonomy): Eukaryota > Metazoa > Chordata > Aves > Passeriformes > Cisticolidae > Prinia > Prinia subflava. The sequence continues at coordinate 21,533,632 of NC_086283.1, read as the reverse complement.
TTCTGCTATTCTAAAACTCTGCAAGGCTTTGTAGAAAAACACCACAAAAAACCCAGCTAGTCTTTAAGGTACCTTCCAACCCAAACCAGCCTGTGATTCTGTAATTCCATGAAAACCTCTTGCTACAGACCCATGAAAGAATGAGTGAGTGCTGCCTGGCCACAGCTGGAGAGAGCTGGGATGCTTAAAGAGAATAATATTGAACCAAGGAGAAGAATTTTGGGAGAGCAGCAGCAGCTGCCAGCTGGGGCAGAGCCAATTGGGTGGCACTGATGGAGACTTGTCCTGAGCCCAACCCCTGCAGCTCCTGGGCTGCAGCTCCAGGAGCAGAGCCATTCACTGTGCAGATCCTGTACCTGCTCCCAGCCTTCAGAGAACCTTTGTGGGTGATAAATTGTGTAAATGGTGGTGTAAATTCCAGGGGACCATCACTGTCCCCTCTACAAGCCACTGGCAGAGAGCACAGGGGCTGTTGGAGCAGAGTCTCCTCTGAAGAACAGACTCTTTGTATCCCATAGCAGCAGATTTCATTTAAAAATAGCAAATGATAGTCAGAGGAATAATAAAAACTAGAAAATCATCCAAAACTCCAGCAATACATCAAAGCCAGTTTAACAGCCCTTAATACTGTCACTGACACAGCTCCTGTGCTTGCAGGGCTGGATGATGGAATGGACAGAGGTTCCCGGGTTTGGAGCCATTTCACCCGAAAACTTTGTTGCTTCCTGCATGTAAATTATAGATAATGGTTCTGCTGACAAGAGATTGCACTTAGCTGACTCTGCTATAGGGTAAAAGTGGAAGAAAATACCTGGTTAAAGAACTTTTCTCATTCCTTACTCCTTGGAAAAAAGAAAAAAAACCCCACCAACCCGAGATGCAAAGAGTTAATTGCACAGGGCTTCTTCTATCTTCTGGCTGGCTACTGAGCCAGAACCACAACTGAGGGCTTTGGGATACTCAGAGATGAAACGTGATTTGATGTAGTAGGGGCAATCCCATGTTTATCAAATCATCTTGCTTGCCTGTAAAGCTAAGCTTCGATTTATGGCGTTTTATGAAGCCCCTGATCGAGCTAAGGCTATAAAAATTGGGACTTAATATTCAGGAATAAAAATGCAGGGAGCACCACTAAAGTGACTTTTTTTTTTTTTTTTTAAATACTCCTATCCTCCTCACATCAGACATAACCAGGGAGTGTGACAATAATGGGATGCTGTCCACCAGAGAGAACAAGACAAACAGCCCAGGTCTGTGATTCCTATGCCACAGGAACTTGCTGCTCTGCATGGATTAAGGCAGAATGCTGGCTCATACACCAGAACAACAGCTAATAAACCACCACGCATCATCATGTAGACCTTAGCAAGCTTATTCTTATTTTTAAAGTTTTTCCCCTCTGAGAAAGCTTAGAAAAGTCTCTCGAGCACCTGCCCACCAGATAAGTTTCTTCTTCTAGTGACCAAATGCCCAGAAAGGATCTGAACATTTGTGTGCAGCTATTTGGAGAGCAGCTCTTTCATTTACTCACCTGAGGAAAAGGATGAGGTTTCTTTTTTATGTGCATGAAAAAAAGGAAAACAAGAGAGATGGGAAATTTCTAAACCATCCCTGCACTCTCCAGAGCCACCACTGCATCTGGCACACTTTGTCTTCCCTCACTGATCTTATCACAGTCATTAGAGGAAACACCCATATACTTAAATTGCATTTTAAAACTTATGATACCTGTTTTATATTTGATCTCTGAGCAAACCTTTAAATCCTCACCTCACTTCCAAAGGTGTTCCTATGATTTAACAGCTGCCAAAATTATTGCTGTGCAAAGATAAAGCTATTTACACATTTATGTCAAATGCACAACTGATTTAATCTCCTAAATCCAGGTTGAAAATCCTCCAGAAAAAAAAAAAATTAACCAAGACAGCAATTATACAAGAATCAGTGAAAACATCCCTTCATTTTTACTTTGAGATTTTGAGATCTAATTAAGCAGCAGGACTGATGTGTTCAGCTCTGTCCTGCTGGCTTCCCAAAGGGATCAAATCCCTCCCTCTTTTGAGTGGTCCAGCCTTGATCATTAAAGGATGTGCTAATGACGGGCGTGGGCACCGCGCAGGCTGAGGGAACACAGTGAATTCAAGCACCGCAACACCTGAAGTCACTTTTCCTGTGATTTAAAGACAGACAAATGCGCAGTGTCTTCGAATGTCTTAAGGATATGCATGGATAGGCTCTTCAGGAGCAGCCCGTGCCGGGGAAGGAGTCGCTCCCCCAGCTGCTCATTAAAAGCCGCTTGCTGCAGGTTTTGAACAGATCTGTTGGCAAAGCAGTTCAAATGAGCACTTTAATTCTCTCCAGGCAGGGGAAAAAAAAAAAAAAAAAGATCAGCTCGGGTAGCTGGGACCAGTAATTCAAACAGTTTAAACCAACCTGTCTGAGAGGAATTAGAAGTGTGAGCACACAGCTCTGGACCAGCAGGCTGGCAGAGGCAGGATGCCGGCGGCTCATCCCACTGGATTTTCCCTCAGCTGGCACACAAATCTTGTTCCCATTCCTGCCCCACATGAATCAATTGTTTGTGTACTTAAATAAAATTACTTGCTGCAACAAAGGTCCAAAAACTGTCATTGTGTTATTTTAAATATTTTTCCTCATTAATATGGATTTCTGAATTTCATTTTCTGAGGTTTTTTTTCTGAATGATGGATTTCTGCAATTTCTGCATTGCACCTGACTCAGAGGAAATGGCACAGGGCTCAGGAGACAGGATCCTTTAGATCCAGCATCTCTGCCCATGACTATTTATGTGATTCCAGCAAAACTGAATAAACTCCTTGAAGCATCATTATGAATCAGCAACCGAATTCTCAGGCAGCACTCCAGAGTACAAAATCTGCTTGGCATTGCCATTCCCTGGATGAATCCCTAGCTCTGCTCATAAGTTGCATTGCACCAGGTTGGAATTCCACCTGTGGATGTGGGATCTGGGCATGGAGGTGTTTGAGGCCCAAGGTTATTTCTGACCACAGACAGAGGGCATTAAGCGGATATCGAAGGTGCACTGTAGATAGTATTTTTGTTTCCTACAGTTTAAAATTTTTGATACAGCTGCACAGTCAGCATTTGAAATCCAGGATTTTCTTCACACTCTCTCCATGTGCAGGGGTGGGTGGGAGCAGGGAAATTCCAATCCATGCTGAGGCAGAAAAACAACTCACTAAAACACCATCTAAAACAGGAGGTTTAAACTCATTGAAACTCTATTATATGCTTGAGTAACTCCTGGAACAATAGAAAGCTGTGCATGATTATGCAGGCAGGCAGAAATATCCCAGGCAGATGTTGTCCTTACTGCCACTCCTGGAGTCTCATCCCTGCCTTGGACACCATCACCCCGACAATTGTCCCTTCGAGGTCACCACAGGAAAAGATGGTAATGGTGCATCTCTAAGCCAGGTGCTGATGTTTCTTTATGTTATCTATATGATCTCAAATCATCTCTGCTCTCTTTTAAAAAATAATAAATACCTGGCTGTCAGATTTTCAGGGAAAGGGTTTAAAATAAGGACCTTTAAGCACGTGCCATTAAAGACAAGTAATTGGCTTTTTGTTTTTATCAGGGGACACTTGACCGATCATTTCCAAGCTCTTGGTGATGGGGAATTCTTAAAAGTGTAGTGTTGGAAAGGTAAATGGGCAAAAGGAAAACCATCAGTGATAATGTCCCTAAATTCCCAAGCAAATTTAAGTGGGTGTTTTTGGAGAAGTCACAACTCTGTCAATAATTCAGTTTATATTGAGTTCACACATTTGTACCTGCAAGCCACACAAATCCCTGCCTGACCTCTCCACCTGTCCATGGAAGTGCCAATGGCACAAGCGCACAAATTCTGTAAGGAATCAGACTTTCCAACTCTCTCTGCTCCCCTGCCACCCCGTAAAGAGGGTGACTGATGGCCACACCAGCAGCGTCATCCCTAGAGCGATGATTGTGGGGGCATTGCTTTACCTGGGTGCTTCCATCCTATGGAATAAGCCCTACAGAAACCCTGAGCATGGCTCAGTGCCTGGGACACCTTGCTGTGTTGCACCTTCCAAGAGAAAAAGCAGGACCTGCAGAGAGCAATGCTGAGCACAAACCGTGCACAGGCTCTTCCCTCGCCTCGTGCAGGTTGTTCTTCCCTTGGGTAGAAAACTCTGAGCAGGGAGGAGGCCCTGCTGTGGTTTTGGTTTTATTCTCACGTTTTATTTCCACGAGGGGGGAAAGTGCTGGCTCAGAGACTCGTGGGCTCAGCAGCGTGAGGTTCACAACCAGCCCTGGCTCCTCAAACGCCCGCCCGCAGCCGCTCGCTGAGCCAGGCAAGCACCACCCCCATTCAGGTAGGCCACCACGTGAGAAACCCAAAGAGTTATAGAAATGACTGTCAAAGACCCCATCATTTTGCAGTTAGGATAATTAATAAGGTGTGCACAAAATCCAGGAGTGTTTTACCACACGTTTTCAGCTGAATTGAATTATTGTTGTGTTACAATAAAAGAGAGCCACATGTAATAGAGCACCAGGGACCTAGCCTGATGCAACTATTAAACATCAATGGGAAAATCAGAGGGGAAACATCAAATTTTGCTTTAAAATCAGTTTGGTTTTCAAGAGCTGTGACTTTCATTTAGTAGATTCTGTGAAAGAGCTTCTGTTTATAAAAATTATTGGGTAGTGTTGGCTGTCAGAAAACATAAACAGGCAATTAAAGCAGTAAGTAGAATGATGGAATGAACTCTTCTGGCAGCCTCCTATCTGGAGCCAAGCAAGGCCCCAATTCCATAAAAAATTAGGCATGTGTTTAGGTCCACAAGGTCATTCAAGGAGCCTAAGGGGACCACTCACACATGAAAGTGTGTGTGAGGGGCTTGTAAAAGCTTAGAGATACCTTGGGGAAACTGGGGATGGTCAGCGACGCTGCTGGGATGGGGCACTACCTAAAACCCATTTCAAAAACTCTCCTGGAACTGTTAAACATTCTGCACACAGCTTGGATTACCTTTAATGGATTTAACCTGTCTGGTGACCATGGAAGGACTGTTTAATTGTGTATTCCATACCCAGATTCTACACTGTGTTTTCTTGCTGAGTCTCAGTGGTGGAAATAGCTGGATCTGCCATGAAATAATAAGGACTTTTGGCCTTTGTAGTGACTATGAGCTTATGGACTGTAGAACTGTGTGAAGAACAGAACAACCCTGACAAGACCAATATGGTTAAGTGCATAACATCACTCAATCATCCTCATTTCTTCCACACTATAAAAATCCATTGAACCTGATTTCTTGCATGAAAACCTGACCACTGGTGTGCCTGAAACTGCTCTCAGTAGCTTTGTCCCAGATCTGCACATCATGTCCTGCACGAGTTCCTTCCTAAAAGTTATTCTGATGGGCCCAAAGGAAGCAAAAAAATCCTGCTAAAATGAACTTCTGTGATGTTTTAACATGTTTTTGAAATAATCTTGGGGATGACTGGGCAGGACCAAGACGTGTGGCACTCTGGATGCCTTCCCCAAGATTGCTTCCAAGAGATGCTTTTCCTGAGCTCATTCTCAGACAGTGGGGTGGTTGCAGGGATACTGAATAGGGGGAGCTGAACCAGATTTCTGGGTGAATTATTCTGAAACAGCTGTTCCTGAAGAGTTCTCAGAATGGGGAAATGTTCTAGAGGAAACATCTCAGCAACTGCTGAAAACGTGGGCAAAACCGATCAACAGAGGAATAAATGCTGTCAAGAAGGATACTCTTTCTTCCTCCCTCTCAAAAATGCATGAAGCCAGACCAGGTCTTCTCCTAACACAATTCCCCAGAGCCAGTGCAATTATCCCTACTGTCACCTTGTGTCGTGGGTTTGTCTGAGTGAGGAGCAGCACCAAGACCTGACAATAACAGCTGCTCTTTGCTTCCCTGACTTCTTAGTGACTTGAAGCACTGCAGAGCCCCCTTCTTCTGAGACAGCTGGACCTCCTAGGGAGGAAAACCTATGGGGAAGGACTCTGTGTGACCTCTGCCAGCCAGGAGGCAGAAGCGGGCTGACTCCTGCCACCCTCTGTGTTTTGTTCAAACCCAAGCTTGGCCTGAACTGGTCCATCCAGATCCTCTAAGCCTTTCTGCCAAACCCAGCAGTGCTTGCACCCTGCCCTTAGGAAGGGTGCAAGTCAGGCAGTGAGGCACCACGCTCACACTCTGCTCATCCCTCGTGTCCCCTCCTGAGCACAGAGAGCACGGACAGTGTCAGCTGAAACACGCAATTAGTCCCCCTCTAGCACGAGCAGCTCAAACTGTAACATCATGCCAGCCGTGATTAAGAGTGATACAGCACATCATCATTGTCAACACTATTCAACCAATGTAAACCTTAGTTAGAAATGTACTTGTCAGAGAAAAATGCGCCTTTGATTTCTATTACACTTTCCCCAGTAATTGCTGTCATCAGTGGCAGGTTATTATTACAGTTGAATAGAGTTTCAGTAATTACTTTTGCACAGATTCTAACAGCTTTTAGATTGAATGATATTCTGACAGTTTGAATACTCTTGACAACAATTACCTTTTTCCTGGTTAACACTGATTCAGGAAAATTAAAAATTAAATCTGTTCAGAGGAAACACTTATGTATGGCACTAGTAAGTGGGCTGATACAAAAATGTGTAAATTACAGAATGACTTAGAATAAAAAGTTCTTTTGCTCTTCCTCTTATGTTTTTCAAAAATCAGCACTTAGGGTACATGCAGTTCATGCTGGTTAGATTATCACTAAATGATGTGAAATGATTTAAAGCACTTCTAAATCCACTTCCTACTGATCAGCTTGAAATGAAGAAAACACTATTATGGAGGAAGCCTTGTTGCTCCCACCCTCATTTTTGTCTTTGGTAACTGTCAGATAATGGCTTTTGGCTTTCAGACCATTATTGTTAATCTCACATCATCAGATTATTCAAAAAAACCCAACAAACAAGAAAACTGCTTTACAGTGGTAGCCTATAAAAAAAAGCCCCAGCATGTTTGTTATTCCTGAAAAATTTATCTAATATTGCAGGGGTCATAACTCAAAAGGCTTGATTAAAAAGAAGTCTCCTGCACAGAGCCCTCCAATTTAATTTTGATAGGGAATTTGGCCTTGTGGATAAGAGAGACAGAGTTGATGTGATACATCTTTTTATTAGTAAACTTTCTGATACTGTTTCACATGACATTCTTATAATAAAACTAAGAAAATATGGTCTAGAACTAGATAAAATTACCATGACATGGAGGGAACAATTGGCTGAAAAACTGCTTTCAAGGAGTAGCTATCAATGGTTCACTGTCAAAGCGGGAGCAAGTTTCAGGTGAGATTCCTCAGGGATCTGTCCTTGCTCCAGCTCTGTTCAATATTTTCATAATGACTCAGTTAAAGGGAAAAGAGATTACATTTATAAAATTTGCAATGTTGAGGAGCTGGGATGGTGGGAACCCTTGGGAGGTCTGGATCAAAATCTGAAAAGATATTAACAGTTTGGAGTGATGGCCTGAAATTAAGATGAAATTCAATAAAGCCAAGTGTAAAATGTTACATTTAGAGAGGAGAAATCAGATGCAAATAGGAATTTGCCAGTAAGGGAACTCCATTACAGATTCAAATTTATAGCCTACGAACTTCATATCAAACAAAGGAGTAAAACTGCTCCAGAAAAGGTAATTTCAGGGATTTGTTAACAGGAGCATCCTACATGAGACCGCCGTGGTCATTCTCCCACCATTGTTGAGCTGGGAGGTTGTGCCCTGTTCCGAGCTCATGGTTTCAAAAAAGGTGCAAAGAAGCTGGAAAGAATTTGACAAAGTCCAGCTGAAAGTGGCAAAAATGGTGAGGGATGTAGTAAGACCTATGGAAATACAGAATCATGGAATGGTTTGTGATGGTCAGGATGATAAAGCCCATCCCATTCCACCTGTGCCATGGGCAGGGACACCTTTCACTAGCCCAGGTTACTCCAGGCCCTGTCCAACCTGGCTTTGGGCATTTCCAGGGATCCAGGGGACAGCCACAGCTCCTCTGGGCAGCCTGTGCTGGGGCCTCAGCACCCTCACAGGGAAGAATTCCTTGCCAATATCCCATCTAAACCTCCCTTCCTTCACCTTAAAGCCTTTGCCTTCGTTACACTGCCCTGCCTATGGAGTCTGTTGCAAAACTGTGATTGAGCCTTTAGTTTTTGACACCGCTTCCCACCTCTGATCTTACTTGTGTATTAAAATATCATCGTCCTCTTTTTCTCCTGCACATTAGAATTATAGATATAGTTTATTGTTATACTTTCCATAGAGCCTTCTCTTTTTATTAGCATTGTACAATCTGTACAAAAGCAAAATTTAGTCCTTTCAGGAAGCTGAAAGGAAGCAATCGTTTACATGACAAATCCAACATTATCATATGTAAACCTCATTTACTATGTAATGTCTTCCTGTTTCCAGTTCATTAATTGAATGAAACCTATTTTCACATTCTGGTAGGCAGCAGGATTCTCCAACTAACAGAAATAGTACTTTTAGAGGGGAAAAAAAAGTAATGTTAGAAAATATTTCACTCACTGACTGGTCCAAAGCTATGGATTTCTGAAAAATAATATTATTTTCTATATATTTCTCTAAAATAAAAATAATGGGATTTACCCAAGCCAGGTTTGTGCAGTAAATTTGAATGGAGACCTGCTTGGTAAAGTACCACCCTTTAACATTTGCTGTGTATTAAAATGACACTTGTGACACCCAACCACGTTCTTATGAATACAATCAGATGAGCACAACCAAATTACAGCCTAAGTAATGATACACAACACTTTGCATATTCAAGACTAATGGTTGTAATGGAAAGATGCTGACAAATATTTTGTTGCATTTCTTCCCAAGAAAAGCTGTAGCCCTGAAACAGCAATGGCAATAAAGCTCCACACAGGTTCCAGACCTTTAAAAAAATAACTATTTTTGGAGTTCTATTTAGGTCCAAGGGAAAAAAACCCCAAACAAACCCAAAAAATACTCAGCTGGAAAAAGCCAACTATTGCTCAGTATTTGCATTAATGTGGCATTAAAATCAAGCAAACACTCATGATGTTTTGGAAAATGGTGACGTTTTCTATGGCATAAAACAAAGAAGCATCACCAGCACATCATGCTGAGGCAAAGCAGAGAAATAGAAAAGGAAGGAAATTATGAAGAGCAAACCCCAATGTCTTTCCCTCAGCCTCTAAGAGAAAGCCCTTGGCTGGATCCTGGGATTTTGGACACTCCAGAGTTTTGGGCTCTGGTACCACAGCTTCATCTGCATAACATGAACAAGCCAAACAAATCTGATATTAAAATGAGAAAAATTGGCAATTTAAAATTGCCTATTCCATTCCTTTTCTATTTGACCTCAATCCAAAGCCTTTCTAAGCCAAAGAAAAGACAAGCTCACAATTAGTGACTGTGACCAGTTAATGGGTCTGTTCTGAACATGTTTTTAAATAAAACAATAAGCAAGCCTGGGAAAAAGCAACTAACTGAGCTATCTGAGGCCAATTTCTTTTAAGCACAGGTCACATTATTTTAAAACAAATTCCTTTGTTCTATGAGGATTATGTCAGTCCAAAGGGAATAGACCCAAAATCTCTTGTTGCCAAATAACTTCATCTTGGTGCATCTGTAACTCTATTTTCTCCAAATAAAACTAGTTCATAATATGGGTGGATTTGTTGCTTTTCTGATCAAAGCTGTTCCCTGGCAACTTCAAAAGCAAATTACATCTAGGAAAAAGAAAAGAAGTCCAAAAAAACCCCCAAAAAACAACCAACCAAACAAACAAAAAACCAACAAAAAAAAAAAAAAAAAACCAAACAAAAAAACCCACACCAAAACAAACAAACCACCAAAAACCAAAAACCCCAAAGTTCAGTTGCAAAGCTTGGTAAAAATTCCATGGAGCCATAACAACCAAACAACTTGGTAAGAAAATCAAAGTGCAGCTGACTGGAAGGAAAAAAAAGAGAACTAAATTGTTCCTGAACAACCAGGTTTCCTAACATTGGAAAGTGGCAGAGATGGCAGCATAACAAAGTAAAATATTTTCAAAAAAGTAGCTCCTGGTGCCCTCTTGCTACCTCCGTGCCTCATCAGAATTCAAATCACAGCTACAATTCCAGGAGTGTTTTCAGTTCCATGCCCACCAAACAAAATACCAAGCTGACAAACAGGGATGATGGGAGCAGCCTTAGCTCTACTGTCCTCCCAAAGCCCAGGTAAGCACCAGTACAGTCCAGTAGCTCCACACTTTCCTGGCTGTGCCCAGCAGAGCTCCCTTCATCCCTCTCCTCCTGCTCCCATCCACTGGCATTTCCCTCTCCTTCCCACAGCTGACCAAAACAAGGGCTCTCCCAGGTGTTTGCCATGAGATTGAATAAACAGGCCACATTTGTTACCCTCTAACATGCACTAGAAGTGAGAATCCTAACAACCTTATTTTATCCTCCAGCATTCCTGAGTGGTAAAATCACCCCTTTGCCCATGGCAAATTTGGAGGGAAGGCAGGACGTGTGCTGATGGTTTTGTTTTACCATCCAGTGTGCCAGGAGTGTCTGATTAAGGGTTTTCCATCCCTATTCAGGCATCTTTGTTAGGAGCAAGCCTTTGCTCTTTTAGATCCTGGTCCAAAGCCTTTCAAGGAAATTGAAAAGTCTCCCATTGATGGGGAGGGAGTGTGCCCTTGCTAATTGTTCCTTTCACATCAGAGTGAAAACAAATTCTTCAGCCTCCATTTGAAACCCATGAAGTTCAATCCCTTGATATATTGGACCCTTATTTTTAAGGAGGCTGGAGAGGAGGGGAAGGGAAGGGAGGACAAAGCCCAGGACTGAGGGCTGCGTGTAGGCGTTACACAGCCCACACCGTGACACGTCACAGGCATTGGATTCTGCTTTCCAGAAAGGCTCCAAATGTTTTAGAGCTCACAAGATCATAAAATGCTGGATTTAAAGTACTCATAGCTCACCAGCAAACTTGAGATTAGAAAGCCACTCTGATGCTCCCCTGTTGCTGCTCACTGGGAATAATTTCTCCTCAGGGAGAAAGTTTTAGTTTGCTCTACTTACAGAGATGTCATCTCTGGTTAAGGTGAGGGTGTGGAAGAAGAAAAGTGGGAGGTTTACAAACATGGGACATTTGTTTTGGGCCTTCTCAGTGCCAAAAAGATACTGGGAAATTAAAGATGGTCTATTCCAGATGGAGAAATGTGGCTCTTGAACGGAAATGAAAATTCTGAGAGAAATCAAAAGTTAACCACACACATGTTAGTGATAATGGAATTTTACAAACACCTACAAATCAACAAATCATAATTAATGTAATTATTTAGAAAACCCTGTTTAACTGGGTACATCGATGATGTTATCTCCAGTACAGGAAAACTAGAAGAACTCCATGATGGGATAACTAAAGGTTGCTTTTGAAACAACCCTTTGCTTTGGGAAAGAGATGAAGTGGATGGAATTGTCCACCTATAGGTTAATAAAAAACCCTGCAAATGACAATAATGACACAATGACATAAACAAATACAGATCTATAAAAAGAGGGAAGCAGCAGTAGCACATGGCTGATGATTTAGGAATCCAGGAAAGAGACTGGTCAGCCAAAGGATTCCCCAAGCTGTGTATTGGAAGACAGACTGATCTGGACAAACCACCCATCCCATCAATGCTGCTATTTTGGCAGAAGAAGAGAACTGTTAAAGAGACAAATATATAAAGTGCAATATAACCTGGAAAAACACCTTTCAAAAACTGTCTTCTTACAGTGAAATAATTTTTCTTCCCTCTACAAAGATGGATTTCACCCTGGAGTTGTTTCTAAAAGACAGTAAAACATAACAGATGAATGTTGCCTTGCATAAGGAACACACACGCATTTAAATCACTTATATTTTACTTTTTTATGATGCAATTGCGAATTGTGTTATTTTGCATTTGTAATTAGAGGTTGAAACAGATGGCAGAGGCTTGGTTTAAAAGGATGTGCTGGATGGATCAAGTCTCCTGCTCCACTGAGGGCTGAGCGGGGAAACTCTTCCATGAGCTGGTCAAACAGTAAAGTGCCTCCTGCACATCAAGAAACATTGGAAAGAACCAAATTGGGCTTTCTAGAAGGTGAATAAGCACTGGTGAATTTATTTTTTTTTTTCACTCAAAGTACTCTTAGAGAGCTTCTGGTATCGAGCTCTGATTTTGGCTGTTGGAGTAGGTGACATTCAACCCCTCAACAAAAGCAGAAGGATTTTGGTGCAGCCTCCTAAGGAGAAAAAGACCCAAATGACTTTTCCAAAGGCCCCTTCCCCAAAGGAGAAAAGCTTGAAGAAAACCCCCAGAAGAGCAGTGACCCCAGGATGCAACACCAACCATTAATGAAGGGATGGCACGTGGCTTTTCCAGCTCCCTTTGCTCAAGGAGCAAAGCTGTGGGTACCAGGAGGCTCATCATTCCTTTCCCATCATATGCAATTTGAGACACAACCACTTTATTTCATAAATACTCCAGCCTGGGTGAACCCTGGAGCTGGGACTCACGGTTGTTCCTCAAAGCAGAGAAACCTTTCACCAATTTTGGGTGAGTCCAGTTTGAGTTCTCCTTAGATTAGATCTGAGCTGCCCACCAGTGACTCTTCCCTTGAGAAGTTTTCCCAAGGTTTGAGATTACTTGCTTGAGGTTAAGCTAACCTTCCCTGCCCAAGGAAGAGACACCCTTTCCCCACAACACATCCTCAGTGACTGAGATCTGCTGAACTAACACAAATGAAATCAATATATTCATTTATAAATTTGTATAGATGCTTCCATTAGACATAAACCATTGTCCAAGTCTGAGACTAAGATAAGGCCTAGCTGTACCTAAACTCCATCAATTTACTGATTGCTCATTTTCTACCAAAAGTGGAGCAAATTAAGCGCACATATATCCTACCAAAAATAAATATCATGGACTTTTAAGCATCAGGGTATTCATAAAGCAGCCCCAAAGTGGTATCTAGAACTACAGCCCTCAGGGATCCAGCCAAGGATGCTTTCAACCACAAAAAACCAAATCTGTAAGCACCAAATCAACATTTTACACCTAGATGACTATAGGAATATGGAAAATCATGCTAAAATTATATGGTTTATTATGGGTTATTATACATGTTATTAGAAACCTTCACTGAAACAGCTTTTACAATAACTACCAATATTATCTACCTTACTAGGCTGTTATCAGAATGATTTTTAATATTGTCATGGGTTAGCACTGGCCAGATGTTAGTGCACTCATGAATATATGTTTTTTCTCTAACAACTCTTGTGGGATGTGATCAGGAACAGAGCAGAGCAGGCTTAAATCTTGAAAACAAAAAAAAACCCACTAAAACTTTATTAATTACATAAGAACAGGGACAGAAATACTCTTAAACACACACAAAGACAGAAATAAAAACTTCTTAGAACATTTCTTTTCCCAATTTCTACTTCCCCACCCATCACTCTTCACAGACCAACCTTTGGGTTTTAGATCAAACAATCACTACTCAAAAACAAACTAATCTTTAATTTAGCAAGGGAGAGAGGAGTCTCTCTCGCACTACAGACTGTTCTTCAGAAAACACGGGTCTACCCCTTATGTGTTTCTATGTCACTCATAGCACTGCCCGGAGAAGTCTGCTAAGGTGACACTCTCTTTTTCCTATGTCCAGCACTCTCACCGCTGTCTCATAGGCCAAAACTACATACAGGGCTTTTTAAGGATGCTGCATGCCGAGCTCTCCTTTTTTCACTTAGGGGCCGGGGTTCCAGGAGCAGGTCTGCCCTGAGGGCAGAGGGCACTACCTCACCCTCCCCCTCTTTTCTCTGCTCGCTCTAATTCTTTAAGTGCTAGTCACTGTAGCAAAAGCAAGGGGCAGCTGCATCTACCTAAAAATACAGTTTATGTTCAAAAGAGACTCAAGTTCAGTCTATGGCTGACATTATGCAAGAAAAGTCTAGCTCTAAGGCTACTCTTCTCATTCTTCTATTGAATTCTTTCTAATCATGCTTTATCATCTTGGTCCCAGGCCGCTTCTCTCTCTCTGAAAACTACTAGTCATGAGAATTAATGTCTAAGAAAAGTTTCTTTCTGCCAAGCAAGGGTTAACAGTTTCTTCTCAGCAGGGTGCGGGCTCAGGCACTCCCAGGCTTGGCAACTCCCTACATGGCTGAGCACCTTCTCCCGGAGTTTGGGGGGAGGAGGGGGGTGAGCACACACAGAAGGCACTTCTACAGTTTTCTACCTTTCTATCTTGAACGGGGCAGCTCAGTTCTAGTCTTGTCCCTTCTCTTCTCCCCACCCCCGGGGGGGCTCCGGCTTACTTGAGCCGACTACGTGTTTCCTTTCCCCCACTTAGCCTCGTGGCCAGGCGGGGGGGGGGAAAGGCTGGAGACGTCTCTCTGCTGAAACCCGGATCTGAAAAGAGGCCGAACTCCCTAGACTCTTGCTTTTAACTCTTTGTGTCCTCAGAGGCGTGTCTAAACTTCTGAGTGACCAATCTAGGTGCTAGCAGAAAAGCTGATTACTGATTGGACTGCCTACATCCCCCTGGAAAAATTCACCTCTCCCCCCAACCACGACAAATATTTTAATGATTTAAAAATATTTTTCAATTTGACTTTTTTTCGTACTAGCAGAGCAATATTTACTGAATGCCCAGAATGAAAAAGGCACCTCTAGCTGCTGCTTTATCATTTAGTTCTGTTTCTCTGCATTTTTTATAAATACAAAAAAAGGATCTGAAGTAAACAGGTCATAAAATCTCCCTATAAATATTACCTGTTTACTATCTTTGGGGATGGCCATGGACAGAGAAATTGAACCAGAGTGCTGTAAGAACAAATTTTCTTTGGGGAATTCATTGACATCTGTTCCTGTACAACAACAGGAGAAGCAGAAATTATTAAAAAAAAGAAAGAAATGGAGGAAAATGTAACTCTCAAAAGGAAAAATTACTTCCTCTGATCTTTAGCTGATGGTTCTGATGAGTTTTTTATTCTGCCTGACCTGATTAGCCCAGTGCTAATAAAGAGCTAATGAAGAAGAAAAGACTTATCCTGAAACCTAACTCCTTTCTAGAAAGGAGACGGACGGGTTTCTGAAAACAGGGATAGCTGGAAAAAGCACTTTTGTGATCTTCTGTTTCCAAATTTTAATGCATCTCCTTTAAAAAGGGCTTCTAGTCATGAAATTTAGTAAATCTTTAATTTATTTAAATTTTAACAAGTTAACCAACTGTTGACGTGCTATCATCATTACTTAAAAAATTATGTATGGAATAGAAAAAATGTCCTTTTCCCTTTATCTCAGTGGGGACCTGGCATTGCCCTCACTGCTGTGGGGGACTGGGGCACTGGGGTTCTGCAGGAGCCCATGCCAGCACTTCCTCCCCATCCCTCATGGGAGTTGGGCCTGGAGAAGAACAAGATGGGCTGGATTATTCTGTTTGCAGACACTCTTTGCACCCCAAGTATCCCTTCACCTTTCCCTTTGGAATTTCAGTCAAAGTTGCCAATGCTGGATCTGTCTTCCCGAGCTATGGACAAAGACTGGACTTTACAGCTGTGCCTTCAACACAACACACTGTAAATACAGTATGAATACAGTATATAGGTGTAAAAAATCATGGAAACTCCTTGGATTGATAAGTAAATGCACCAAAGTATGAAATGCAAATTTATACTATAATGCCTTTTGTATTTTATAATTAATCTATCCTGGATCAACCTAAATTTTTTTTCTGTTTGTGCAAGAGGAGGCCTCACCCAGAACCAAAAGAAATGATTTGGGGCTGGTTTTGACCAGTATTTAACTCCAATCATAGTATTTAGTAAAGAAACATATATATATATGTATATGTGTATATATATATATACACACATATACATATATATGTATGTATATATATATATGTATATGTATATGTATATATATGGATAAAGGTATCCAGAAATGATATAGGGATGTTAATAATAAAATGATATTATTAATTTATCTGATTTTTCTCTTTCTGGTCTTTCTGCAGTGGAAAACAGTGAAGTAATTCTGTGATGAAGAAAAATCAACATCAATTAAATAGACAAAGATCATAATGTCTACTTTGTTTGAATTTCCACTCTTCACTGCACACAGCTGAAGGCCTGGCAAGTACTGAATTCTTCCAAGAACTATTTATTTCAAAGTTACAAGGCTGATGAAGGTTTTACAGTTACAAATTCCTGTTTTTCTTGGAGCAACATCTTTAAAGATATGCAAAGAGGGATTTCTCAGCACTATTCAGAAACGAGTCTCAAGTGATTTCCCACTTTGGAGTACAGAGATTGTTTTCTAATTCAAGCAAACATTTTGAAAAAAAAAAAAGAAAAGGATGTGAGAAAACGCTCATTAGGAAAACAACAGTGAGAATCTCAGTAGAAATATTTAACCAACTTACCTGATTTCACAGTTGTGCTTTAAAGTCCTGGAGCAGCAGCAATGCACTGATTTTTTATATAAGGAGAAATAAGACACCAATGAAAATCCAAGATTTTCAAGGGTTTGGGACAGGCTTAGAAGAAGGTGACTATGACCATATTCAGAAGTTACTGCTGGATCTTAAACGGGTATATGCCCTTTTTTTTCTTTTTTGAAGTTCTATTTTGGGTGCAGCATGCTGTGAAAATGTGTAGGTTACGTTCACACAAACAGATATTTAGAACAGAACTATTTACATAATAGATGGACATTTTCACGAGAAACATTTGATACATGGATGCAGAGATTTGAATTCTCTGGTTTGCTGATAGAAGAGCTCTGTGCTATGCATAGAAAATTCCCTCTGTGTGGGTAATGTATATTTGACTTCACCTTTTGCATATTGATCACTCCCTGACTTGCAAATCCTGAACCATGTGCAAGTGTGCGTAATATGAATAACTTTATTCCAAACTTGCATGTCTTAAGCCATATGTTCACCAAAATCTGAGCATAAATCTACTAAAATTTACTGTCCTGCACTGCAGATCAATAAACCCTACAGTATTTCAGGAGTGCTGGATGTATATTATGTTTGATGGCTTTGAAGATGCATATTTCCAGCTATAATTATTTACATATAGGGTCCAGGACCAGGAGATAACCTTCAGCTTTGGTAACATTAACACTTGCAAATAATCATCACTACTCTATCACTCTCACACCCCATAATCTGCTAACATATGTCTACATTTTCTATGTGTTTATGTAGTACTTTATATGGAAATGTTTCATTACTGCCCGCAGCAACATGTGGCATTTCTTCAAGAACATTTCAGCACCTTTTAACATGGTTTCTTCAAACGTCTCTCTAATTGTGAGGATTTCATTCTGCAAATGTTATCACTGCTCAAGCAGATCAATTTTCTTAACTGCTTAATATGCATGCTCTAGGCATTTCCACAAAAATGCAAAATATACAGTATGGAATTAATACAAATAAACTACTACCAGGCTATTATGGAGCAGATTTAAGGCAGCAGGGTTGGAGATAACTCCATTTCCAGACTTGCAAGTCTTCTTATTGTGGCAACATGTCATCCACAATTTTTGTTTCAGATATAAACCAATATTTTTCCAATTAATTATTATAGTACCATTTTCTCTAAACCAAATTATGTTAAGTTTACTTACCAACACAGGGACTATTAGTGTAGAGAGGGTTTATGGCGGAAATTTCTGTCACAATTCCAGATTTTATGAATTTTTGTTGATTGTGCTCATACTTCTGGCTGATCAAGCACCTTCTAAAGCTGCACAAAGCCCAGTTGGGTGGAGAGACCTCCAGACAGGTACAGGTGAGGAGGAGAAAGTGACATCTCACTAATACAAAGGCTAGTGGCTGCCATTGAGGCTTTTATGTTGCATCCAGACAACATTTCATCCTCCCAAAAAAAAAGGGACTTGAAGCTGTCCGGGATGAAGGGCTCCTGGGCCAAGCTTGTCTCAGTCAGGAGCAGGCCTAGACTAAATTTGAAAGGACTAAAAGCAGGTGAGACCAACCCAAGCCCCATTATTTGATTGTAGACATTGTGAATCTATCAGGAAATCATTGGTGGATTATGTCCCTCCAGCACCCTGTTCATATTCCATCCAGGCCTTAACAGTCTGGTTTGATATTGGGGAGCTCTGGCAAGAGAGGATTTATGGTGTACTCTTGATTTCTACATCACTGCCCACTACCCTGGCTGCACAAAGGTTCATCAGTCGCTGATGCTCCTGTGGGTGATGTAACAATTAATATAATTACAAAAACAGCTTTAAGAGGAAGTGCCTGGCGGAAGAGCACAGCAGAGTCTGGAGGATTCTGTCCATCCCATCCCTTTCCCCTGCCCTGCCTCCTCTTGCCCTGTGTATGTACATCCATCCAGCCCTTGGGAAACGCCATAGAAATTTCCTCCTTCAGCAAGGAAACAGAGCAGAGCAATCCCTCTGAAAGGAACAAGCTGATTTCTTCAGGAAGGTCCACGGAAGCTTTTTCAAGGCTGGAAGAAATGCAGTTTCCCTACTGTGAGGTTTGGTACTGATGCTGCTGGAGGGATGAGTCATTGTTTCTTTCATATATATCATCTGAGTACCTATAACTGTCTCTCATCTAAATGTTAATTGTATCCAACAGAATGACTTTAAATGAATACTCTGTCAATAACACTGTTATTAATGTTCCTTGATAGGCATGGTTGGAATATTTTGTAAGATTAGTCTAATATTTCCTACAGAATCTGCTTCATGTGTTGTGTTATTGCGTCTACTTCGGATCAAAACCTGCTTGTAAAGCCTTGGGTGGCTTTTTTTACTCTCCTCTCAAGAATTCCTGTGTCACTGAGTTTTGATGGGAGCTATTTTACTACAGTAATCCTCATTTCTCTGGACGACAAGCATAAGTTTAGGTGTTAAATTGATATTTTCTGATTGCTCAGCAGGGCATTTTATTGCCTTCACTTGGTGCAGCTGGTGCTGTCGGAGCTGATGGCATTAAGGGGGACAGAGTTAACCTTGGTTTAGCCATGTGGGTGTTTTGATTTATGCCAACTCCACCTCTGCCTCTCCAAACCACCGTGACAGGGATAACTTGGCAGGAATTCCTCGCTGCTGGCCACTCACCTGCCTGAGACAAAGCGAGGCAGAGAGGAGAACTCATGTGTTTGACTGGAAAAGGAGACAGAACAGCTTTTCTGTGATGCTCTGGGTGTAATCCTGGCTGGATCCAGAGGAGCAGCAGCAGTGCCAGGAACACCTGAGCAACAGGTGGGAGCCTTTGATGGAGCTGCTTTGCTGGCAAATCCTCGGCAAGTTTAAAGCACTCCCAGCCCACTTTGTTTGCAGAGAGCAAATAACTGATCCAAAGGCTGAAAGCCTCTGGATTTTTTTTCTTCTTCTCCCCCTCTCATCTCTCTTTTCTCTCCTCCTGCTGTTCCTTCAGATTTAGGCCTTTTGTTTTTTCTCCTCCAGACATCTGTCCTCTGCCTGGGCTGCTGTTCCAAGAACAGATATCCCACCTCAGGTCCAGCCCACTTTGATAGTTCACAATGAGACACGAAAGCTGGAATAAAAACATAGCTGGGAGGGGGGCGGGGAGGGGAGGGAGGGGAAGAAAAAGTTAAATCCCTACTTGAAAACCTGTTTTGTGTTTTCTTATTTCTTAAAGTTATTTTTAAGTGTTTAAACCAGACCAATTATAGTCAGAAACTACTTCACTTAATCCATTCCTTTATCTCCTGGGAAAAATCACCAAAGCAATTCTCAAAATGTTTAAATCCCACAGTGTGCATAAAAGCAGCAAGTAAATCTGCTCCTTCCCAGGCAAACCTTAAGGATTCCACTGACATCTTTAATTAAACCAGCAAATAGGTCGGTTTCTCTTGTATTCTGACCAACACACTGTCAACAAGGAGAGGAAAGAAACTGAAAAAGAGGATTTGTACTGAAAAACAGCACCAGAAACATTTGTATAATCATGATCATGGACTGGAACAGGAATGTAATCAGGAATTATTAAACATTATCAACTACTTCCTGGCAACATATTGCTTGGATAACACTCCTGCAACTACAGGAGAGTTAGTTCTGAAATAATTTAACTGCAAAATTGGAAATGGAACAAAAAAAAAAGAAGAGCAGACTCAAAATGCATGAAGCTGTGCAGAAAAAAAGTATGTTTATGTCTGTGAATTTATAAAGATGGATTTAATTCCAAAAGGGAGAATTGTGCCGTTGTCATTAGATCAGTAATAAGCACAGATGGCTGCAAAGGAACCATTACCCAACCCATCCTGCCATCTCTACCCTGCAGCACTCGTGGAGGAGAAGGAAGTACAAGAGTAGGAAGCAGCAGAATTGGGAATTTAATGTTTTTAAATTTCGAAGGCTGAGTCTTCATCCTCGTGTGTTACTCATTATCAGTAACATTCCTGGCAAATTCACCCAACACAGATTTTAAGACATGATTGTCTAAGCTCCTCTCAGAAGTTAGACCTGATGCCACCGGGTAGCTTGTCACAATCTTCTGTTGTTATCAGCCCCTTACAGATTTTTTTCTTTTCCTGCAGGAGGAAACTGATGTTCCTGGGGATGAAAAGGTTGCACGCGAAAGCACGATCCAAAAATCATGCTCTCAGCTCTGTGGAAGAAGGATTTATGATGCTCAACTAGCAAAGATAGCAATTAGCTGGAATACTCAAGAGCAGAAAGCTTGACAATCTGATGAGTTATTCTTTTGAACTGGGGCAGCAACTCATGCATAAATTTCCTTGTAAACAATTATTACAGAAATGCACTGTAAACACAATTAATCATCTCAAGGTGTTATCTCTAGGTATTTTCCCCACAGATTATGTGCCACTTGCTCAATAAATCAAATTTTAACATAAAGACATCAATAGCTGGTATTATTAATATTCCCATTCAGCCAAACATGGTTGGGTAGAAGCTAACAAGCTTTGATTACATTTTGAAAACACAGAAAGTATTACAGAAAATGGGAAAAAGATGTGAATTGTGAAACTTTGAATGAAAATAGGATTAAAGAGGAGACATATGAATCAGAACACCGGCTAAGATAAAATACGAGTACTTTGTAATTTAAAATGCATTTTCACTGATATGAATTGGAAATAGTACAGTACATCTTGTTAATAGGAATATTAAGTTTTACATCATCTTAGATAGGTTCTTCTTATGAAACAGTATTTACAAGAGCCTTACAATAATAGGCTGCCTAATATTTCCATATGATTTCTTCTTATGATAAATACCAAGCACAATTTCATCCATTGTTCCTAATTATCAGCAGGGGATTGGAGTGGCCGGCAAAGGGAACAAACATATCTCGTTCTGTTTCATCTCTCATGGCCCACAGAGCATTAAACAACCTCCACTACAGATTTATTTTAAACCCACCCTTTCCGACGCCAAGCCCCCTTTGGAGATCTTCCTACAGACTTCGGTAGGAGTTGAGAAGAAAATGTGGTTGGGAAGAGTGGGGCTACCAAGGCTGGGGGAAAGTCTGATGGGGCTATGGGGAAAGGAAAGAGGAGTTGTTGGAACCGGGAGAAGGAGAGGAGGAACACAAGAGGAGGAGGATGCTGGAGAGAACCAAGAAGCATCTCTCCAGCCTGTAAGTTTTGAGTGGTTGGCAGCATGGGGAAGATAGAAGAGGCACAGAAATATAAGAGGCACAGAAAACAGACACTGTAGGGGCTCCTAAAGGTGCCCACACAAATTTGCCACCAGGAAAGGGGACAGCAGCAGGGCAGAGGAGCTACCAAAGGGGTTTGAAAGACAGAGGGAAGAGAAAGCATCAACATCTGCAGCTTTTGCTGCTATTCCTACTCATCTTCCAGTCAACATAATTACTCCTGTTTACAAAAGAACGACGTGTTTGCTTAGGCTTCTGCTGCTCTGCCCAATGGCTTGTGCAGCTGGTGACACAAACATGTCAGCCCAGTAAAACAGGTGACTTTGGGAGAAAGGCACTCATGCTCCATGGTTTCCATGGATGAGAATGAGTTCTGAGCTATTCCCTGGGGAAGGCCACAGGTGATATCTGAGAGCAGATCCCGCGGGAGAGATCATGGCTTTGACATTGGCTTCATGTGTGAAACCAAAGATGCTGCAGGAAGAGCGAAAGCAGAATTTGCATCTGCTCAGGTTCCTCTGCTGATGGACTTTGTTAGTTCCCAATTATCTGTGGTTCTGCAATGCTCAGATCCACTAAAAGTGGGGAGTCAGGACAGCGGGGAGCTGGGGAAGCAATTCTCTTTTTCCTCTTCTCAACATCTAACCTGATGCAATCTGTCCTCAGATCTCCCTATATTTGGAATCAAGACCACAGGGGGTGGATACAGATGATTCAAAGCCTTTTCATACCCGTCTGCTTTATTTTTTTGAGTTCATCCATCTAATTTGGCAGCCTCCTGCCTGTCTGCAGTGATGATCTTCAAGATCTTAAGAAGCTTGGTCACCTCTTCTCTTCAAGAAGCCGCCTGTTTTATGATCATGATGCAAGGTATTCATTTTCTATTCACTTCCTGAGCAGGATGATGGAAAGTGGCCAACAGACAAATCACACTAAAATATTGACCTAATGGTCCCCAAGATTTTTAAACTGACACTATTCACTGAGGGTAGGAGTAATGAATGTATTGCATGTAGAGAGATTTATTGATTGATATGGGCAGCAAAATAGCACTGCTCAATAATTATTTCAAAGATCAGGAAGTCACCTTGGTATATTATTCCTGGGTTGTTGCCAATTTTTGTTACTGTCCACTCCTAGTGTCCTGTACAGCCCTGAAGATAACTTGATGTCTGCAAAGCTCTCACTTGCAAATGCAAGTGAAAATCAATTAAAAGCATGAGCACATCTGTGTGTGTGCAGAAAAGGGCCATGTTTGGAGACATTTGTCCCTTTGTGTCAGGGATAGTCCTTACACAGCAAACTTTATCTCACCCAGCACTGGAGAGTGGAAGGGAGGCAGCTGAGAGCCCATAAAACACGAACAAAGGGAAGCCAAACCTACTTGATGAGCCACCTCAATTCACCTTAATAAGTTCTCATTGTGGTGCTCTCTGTGTGCTGCACACCCTCAGCACCGAGTGGCTCAGATGAGTTTTCTGCTTATCAATGGCTTCTTTTTCTTTCCGTGTCTGGCAAATTTCTAATAGTGGCTGATTTCCTGTGTGCAGATCCCATTTATGGTTTGTAGCACTGTATTATGATGAATTTACACTATCAATGAACATTGCTGAAGGGCCTCATTAACTTGTGCAGGCGGTGAATTTGTATTTTTCAAAATGCCACTCTTTCTCTAAAGAAATCTCGCTGACAGTGGCAGTCAAGTACTTGACTGGTTAATAAGGCAGCTCAAAGGAAACAGCTTCACTTCACTGCGAGTTTTTGTCCTTGTTTAATTTCTCCTCCTTTCTTGACAGGTTTGGAGGATGTGCGAAGATAATATATTTCAGTTTTTAATCCTGCAGTCCTGCTGACTACGATGATATAAACAAAAGCAGAAACACAGAAAATTATAGAGATACACTTAAAACAGAACCGGTAATAAAAAACCTGGGGTTCTGGCAGAGATTTTGTTCAGGCACTTCTCTACTTGGCATAATTAGGAGGTTTCTTCAAATCCTGCTAGATCCCAGCTCCGTTATTCCATGCCTGCAAAGTGAACAAGATAATCATGCCCATAATGCGGGGCCTAAAAACCTGAAGGCATCAGCACCCAGCCCTCCAGACAGACTGCAACCTGCAAACAGTTCAAAAGCAAGCTTGTCAGACTGGCTGCGACATATGGAGCTCCAACGAGAGTATTTCCAGATATAGGAAATACCAAGCATTCTGTAAACAGAGTCGTTGGGAGTAGTTTTTTTGCAGGGATATTTTTACGACTGGTAAGTTGCAAGAATCTGTTCACAATATCTGCGCACTCGGTTACCACCTGTGTTTTTCTCAGCAGAACGTGGGTAACATGCAGGCTTTATGATAACAATTTTTTTTTTTTTTAGTCCAGCACTGTGTCTTCCAATACAGCCTCAAAGCTTTGTGGAACCTTCAGGTAGTACATGAAAGTCTTGTGTTTTTGGATATGACAATATTTAGCTCTCGGAGATCTTTAAACATAGCTAAATGTTCACTAAGGTCATTGCGGGAGGGGCGTCTCTGGGGCTGCGGTTTTAGGAAGAATTTTGGGCATGAAGGTTGGCAGAACTTGGCCAGGGCAGCCTGGGGGAAGAAGTTTTTACAGTAATGGTGGTAAAACACTGGCACAGATTGTCTGGAGAGGTGCTCCATCCCTGAGAACATCCAAGGTTAGGTTTGACGCCGCTCAGCGCAAATTGATCCGGTTGGAGATGTCCCTGCTCACAGCAGGAGGCTGGAACACATGACCTTTAAATGTCCCTTTTCAAGGTTCCTTCCAGCTCCAAACATTCTGTGACTGATTCCACAATCTTTCCTGCAGGATCCCAGTGGCTCAAGAACCACTCTTGTATCACCCTGCTCATCTCACTCACTGTGGTCTGTGCTGTAGAAGGATGGGAATGGGATATCCCAAATATTTTAGGTAAGGCTAGAAAGGCTGGGCCAGGTCAAAAAGACGTGCAGGAACCAGGGCTGACCCTGTAGAAGAGACATGCTCGGTGTTGCCTGTGCCATATGGGCAGCAGGAACCACAAACTGTGAGGTCAAGCCTGGGAAATGGCAGCAACAGGCGAGACAAAAACGCATTTTCATTCAGTCTTAGGATCCAAATCTTAACACAGAGCGAGTATTTTCACTTTTTCTTTTAAACATACATGAACACATATATAACAAATATGTCTCTCTCCATACACACATTCCCATATAGATGGAGGTGAAATAAATCTGTAAAACATGAGAAATGACATCCACAAAGGTACATTTTTAGTAACATAGAAGAGAAGTGATTGACAGAACAAAGCATATGGAAACGAAGAAGAATCTAACCCACATTTAGATCTAAGAAAAAAATATTTGCCTGAAGGGAAAATATTAATTAGTTTGTCTACATGCAAGATAAAAGTCTGGAAGACATATCCATCAAAAGGCAGCAGAATAAACAGCAAAATGGAAATTATTTGTAAATTGACAGTAAACTTGGCAAACATTGAGGGGGTAAACAAGTTATTTGGCATGCAAAGCACTCAGAAATCACAGCCTCTGTCAGGAGGCATCTGTGCATATATTCACTTATTTGACAGAAATTAACATTTTGCAGAAATCTTTGTTGCATGCTAAAGATTTCTTCACCCTCCTTAATTATTTTAATTGCTGCTTCAAAAATGTTCCATATAAACATGAAAAAAGACATTAAAATCCACCAAGTCCAGTCCCATGTTATCAATAACACACAGTCCCTCTGTACAGGAGTTTAACACAAAACCCACAGAGACAGAAAATATTGACAGAAAAGAGCCACATTTGTTTTTTCTCGATTGAAGTTTAAGAATCACGCGAAGACTTTCTCTGCATCCTTTCAGCATCGTGAAAGGCTTCAAAAACAAAACATTGTCTCACAAACAAATTAATCCAACTGCTGAGAAGCCCAGGGTTATGAAGATCCTTGTTTTCCCTTTATTTGGGGGAAAATGCCATATGTGTGACCCATAATTCAGGTGGAAACTGGAAGTGACCATGCCATAACAAACTCTGATGGTGGGCACTTTTATTCAAGAATAATGCGAATTAATCTACGTGTCAGACATTCCCTTTCTCCCCTGCAGGGTGGGTGATGCTGAAGTCATCATAAGCCAAATCAACAACTGGATTCTGGCTGTATGACGAAAAGATGGGTGGAAAAGATGGAGAATCTGAAGGTGTCAGGCTCAGAGGAGTCCTGCCACTACTCCTGAGATCAGCAGAACCACAGGAGACCATAAACTGCACCAAGAAAGCACCAGAAAAAGGACAAAACCCTTGAATTTGGTTGTCCTACAGGAATGGGGACTTGAGTCAAATTCCTTCAGCCTCCTGCAGCAAAACCAGGCTCTGCTGTGGATGCAAGGCTTTGCCGCGGGTGTTCTGGTGGCAGGACAAGGAGTTTTATCTTGTTTTATATTGAAAAAAGAACTGATTCCCCAAATTACACCAGATTTCCTAAGTATGGCAGTGGTACTACACTGCTAATTATAGCCAGGGATTCATGCAAGAAGCCACATTACAAATTCAATGTAAAAATAGGTTTTTCAAATAGAATCTGAATAATACTTCCTGCAACATGTAGATCCACATATTGCACTTGACCCTCCCCAAGTGTAAATTCACATAGTTCCAGCAGCAGTTTGATATTAGATGAAGATGTAACTCCTAAAACACAAACAAATTCTCTTTGTCACACTGGAGCCATAACAGAGTCCACCAACAGTTTGGAAACCTGAAGAGGCCCAGAGAAAAAATTACAACTTGATAACAAGAGCTGGCCCTCAATGCACTGGCTCCCTCTCTCAGTGTCACTGATTTTTGCCATGCCAGCCCAGTTTGATTAAAACAAAAGCAAAAGCAGAAGAGTTCATTCAAACACATCCAAGCACTGAAAGAAATCTCGTGTGAGCCCGCATTAAAACAAAACAACAACAACAACAAAAATCAAATTGTTCAACTTTGCCAAATCTGAGACTGTTTATTCCTTTTCAGTAAAATGAAAAGCAAGTCAAATACTCCGCTTCCTCCAGGAATCCATTTCCAGGTCAGCTTCCAAAGCCAAAATGTCTTGTTTCCTGCATTATTTTTACATTGTATTGTAACATCAGAGCAATTTGAGCAGTTGTCAGGATGGATGCTGGTGATTCCAGGCATTCACAGCTATGCCAGGGCTGTGGTTGCTGCAACTGGAACAGCAAACCCTTGGAAAGGTCTCAAAAATGCCTTTGCAACTTTTGACATCTATTTTTTATATTTGGAAACCCAAAATCCATAGGCTGAAGTCCAGAAATACAACATAACAAAATGAAATCAATGGAAAATAAATAATAAGCCAAAAATTATTTGTATTTCCAGGAGAACTCTGTAAATATTGAGTTGTAACAAGTTTCCGCAGAGTCTCTGGGTTCTGAACATAAAATTTCTGGAAGTTCAGTGACTTTAACAGGCAGGAACTTGTAATGAGATTTTGGGAAGGAGTTTAGCAGGCTTTTGGGGGAGCTCCATACATGGATCTGAACGCAGGCATCTGTAGGACATTCCTTCCTGCTCCTGGGAAGAGCAGTGACAGCAAACACTCACCCCAGATACTCCTTGCCCAAAAAAGTGAGTGTTAATCCATAGAATCACAAAGGCTGAAGATCCCTTTGGGATCATGGAGTGCAGCCACTGACCAGCACTGCCAGATCCACCTCTGACTCATGTCCCTAAATACCACATCCATGTGGGTTTTGAACATTTCCAGGGATGGGGACTCCACTACTGTCCTGGGCAGTTGTGCTGGGGTCTCACAACTTTTTTTGTGGAGAAGTTTTCCCTCATATCCAACCTGACCCTCCCCTGGCACAGCTCGAGGCCATTCCCTCTCATCCCATCCCTGTTCCCTGGGAACCGAGCCCAATCCCCCCTGCCTGTCCCCTCCTGTCAGGGAGTTGTGCAGAGCCACAAGGTCCCTCTGGGCCTCCTTTTCTCCAGGCTGAGCCCCTTTCCCAACTCTCTCAGCCTCTCCTGGTGCTCCAGACCCTGTTTCACCAATGTTGCCTTTCTCTGGACACATTCCAGCAAAATTAGCCATTTTATCCAAGAAGCTCCTTTCTCCAGTGCCAGCCCATGAGCCATTGCTGCTTTCAAAGCAAAACCTCAGAATTTTCTTCAAACCTTCAGAGACTCGAATTTTATGCCAGAGATACGCCCAGTGAGCTCAGGGGAAATCCAAACTTGTATCTCTGCTGGGAGATGAACAAAGCTGGAGCAATTCCCTGTGTGAATTTCCTAAAACAAGCCAATATTTGTAAAGTTTTTTAAATAGACGAAAGCAACAGTAGGCAAGTCAAGGTCAGTCCTATAGGCACAATGTCCATCACACTGAAAGTATCCCTCAGAAGTTCCAAGTTCCTTGCAGCAGGAAAGCTCCTGCGCATCTGAAGGAACACCCATTCTTTACTCTGGCAAGTCTAGGTCTCCTTTTAACCATTCACAATTATATCATCTGCTACAAACAACCATTTCAGCTTCCTGGGGGGTGGATCAAGACCTTCTGTCCTCACCTGGCCCTGGCTGTCTTCTGCTGTTGATGCTGAGGTTCCACGGCACCACCACAGTGCAAAACCCAGACTTAGAAATTGTTTAAGATCCTTTTTACCTGAAAGTTTTAATGTATAATGAAAATTCATCATGATTTTGCTGCATTTAGAAGAAAAAGGATTTAAACTGTTCTCCAGATTTTCCTTTTCTTGAAGGAAAGAAAACAGAATATTTAATTAAATAATTAGATAGACATGAGAACGTAATTTACTCTACAATTTTTGCTCTGGCTTTTGTACCTGGCTCTCTGCAGCTCCCTGGGGCCACAGCTTCTCTCCCAGCACTTTGTGGGTGTAGATCCACATAGCCAAATCCAGCCATTTCAGAGGAAAGGAAGAACTTTTAATATATTGTGCAGCACTAGAAGCTACCACTTTTTCGTGAAATTCTGAGGCGACAGCTCTTTGCCCCAGATGTTTACCTCTAGGAGGTGCAAAACACCACTGGTAATCCCAGCCCCTACCTGAGCTGAAACTCCAGGCATAAAATAATTAAATCGGCCCTTTCCAAGCCCTTGTTTCATGTAAGTTATAGTCTTTCTCTCCTTTCTGTGATGGTCTAAGGGCAGAGAGGTGAGGTTTGCAAGGAGTGTTATGACTTCTATAAGCTTGAGCAGCCTGGCTGGAAGGAGAGGGACAAGCTCCCAGGCACACAAGGACACACACTCTAAATAATTTATAAGTCTGTTGACAACTCCAAGTTGTGCCATGTGTTATTTTGAAACCTTACTCTTCAAACGTATAATGCCCCTCCCTGTCAACTCTCACGTTCTCCTGTGCCCCAAAGCTTGCTCATTTTTTCCACCCCTCGCAGCCAGTCTAAGAAAAGATCTTCCCTCACCCTGCGGATTTGGCCTCTTGAGAACAATGTGGGTTTCTAAATGTCACCTGTCCCTGGTCATGTTTAGACCTTGGCTGCTGTACAAGGCCAGCCCCAGCTGTAAAGAGTATTCTCTCTGCTAAGGGGTTGCTGTAACTCCTCTGCACAGAAAATAAATGCATAAAATACAGGAATACTATCAAATATATAATGGCTTATAACAGATTATGGCTTTCTTTTCCTTTAGCAAAAATACCTTCAATTCATAAGGGAAATATTTCTATTAGTGTTTATCCTTTAAACACAGCAAAGGAAAATATTTGTAGAGAAAAATCTCTTGAAGACACCACAGTTCTTTTGTATCTTTAGTTTTCAGCCCGTCACTCACATTGTTTCTCCTCAGTCAGCTCAACAGACTAATTCTATTTAATCCTTTTCTTTTTATATGTAAAATGATACAGTTTAATGCTCCACAGTTTAATATCTGTGAAGTTTTATCTTTATTTGTTTGGGAAATTTGAGTCAGATACTCACCTACTGTAATTTCCCAAGAACAAACAAATGAAAAAGGGCAGTCCATTTTCATGCAAATCCAGCCAGCTGTTTAGCTCGGCCTGCCCTTGCCTTCTGATGTGAGGATCTGCATAAAAACCAAAGTGGAGATATGATAAAATATAAAAGGCTGACAATAACATGCAAATCGAAATCAGTCATTGGAAAACTGTGGACTCATTGTCATCAAAAGAATTAGGTGGCAGAACAAAACAAAAGAGCCCGGCTGATAAAAGTAACTATGGCACGATGGCTTTAAAATCTACAGATTTCTTATGCCGCAAAGAAAATTGAAATTAAACACCTCTCTAGACTGCCTGCTTTTAATCTTTTCCTTCTGAGCTGCTTCCTGACATATTCTCTGTTAACTTTTTATCAAAGGTCATTTATAATCATATTTCAGAGATAAAATAAAAATAAAATTGCATTTATTTCCAAAGTTTTAATCAAATGCCCAAGGGGAAAAAAAAAGGCAACAAGCCCCACCTCAAATCAGCAGCTGAACTCTAAGAATTGTAGTCCAGACACACTAAAATATTTACAGAAAATATTAATGGCTCCTTATGTTTCAAACCTTGAACTTTTGGGAATAATTTTGCTGTCATTTAGACTTAGAGTTAAATCTGATGATGAATTTTGGGTATTTTTGAGGCCACACAAAACAACAACAAATCCCTAAGTTCTGAGATCCTATGACTCAAAGATGGTGCCAGAGGGTCTCTTGCAAGAATTAGTTTTTGTATATGAGAATATCTCCACATTTAGGAAGCTGAGAGAGTATTTCAGTGATTTCTTAGAAGAATTTTCTGAAAATCTTCAACAAAGTATTCAACTTGGTTTAAAGTATTCTTACTAAACTTGTTCCTTCCTCATAGAAAAAAAATGCATTTCCAATGCAACATATTTTTCATTCCAGAGGAATGAAAACAGTTCCCCAAAAATTCCAAAATATTTTCATAACTAAGCCACCCTAAGAACAGAAATTTAAGAATTTCACTCTGAAGTTGAACACAAAATAAATTTAGTTTTTGTTTTTCTTCATGTGGATATTTCATTTATATTGATAGGGCTGGGTTTTCTTTTAGAGACAACATCAAGAATTTGGTTGTAAAAAGAGAACTAAAAAAAAAAAAATTTAAAAGTGTGTTAAAAGGCAGTTTTTCAGTTCATGTGGATACATCTTTAGCTTAAAAACTGGGCTAAAATTGCTAATTCCACATACTGAAGTGCTCAATAGCTGGGAAATGCTGGAACTAAAGGTCCCTCTGCAACTCTAATTTGGCCCTTGCCTGTCTTCACCATGATGTGGTTGTTAATTACTTGCTCACACACAGCTTTAAATTTTTTTTTCCAGAGAAACCCAGGTTCATAAGTGCCCAGGAATGACTGTGCATGGAAATGAATCAGGATTTTTATTTTGCTGCTGTCGGCATTTGGTGGACACAGAGTAAATCATGGTATTGTAGAATGCATTGGCTTGGATGAGACCTTAAAACCCATCCAGTCCCACCCCCTGCCATGGGCAGGGACAACTTCCCGTATCCCAGGTTGCTCCATGCCCCATCCAACCTGGCCTTGGACACTTCCAGGGACCAGTGACCTCACAATCAAGATTTCCTTTCTGTGAATGAACGAGGTGAATGAAGCCAGAAAGATAAAAAACAGTTTATTGGTGCTTTGGAAATGCCTTTTATCTCAGAGCCTAATTATGAACAAGTAAAATGGAGCCAACCCTCTCTGAAGGGAGGAGATTCCTCTCAACTCCCACACAAACAATTCGCAAAGATCTATCCTTTGTAAAAAGCCTTGGGGAGTGGGTCAGGGAAAAATCCATGAGGAAAAACCCAAAATTTGGAGAGTGTTTGGGAAATAACAGGTGATGAGCATGAGAAAACCACACTTGCTGACAGAGGATGAGAGACCATTCTGTAGGATCATGGAATCAATAAGGTTGGAAAAGACCTTTGAGATCATCAAGTCCAACCATCAACTCAGCAACCCCACCATGGCCACCACTAATCCATGTCCTCAAGGGCCACATCCACGGTTTTTGGAAAATTCCGTGGAATGATAACCCTACCTCTTCCCTGGTTCCCTGTTCTAATGCTTTACAACAAATAAATTCTTCCTAATATCCAATCTGAACTTTGCCTACTGACATTTGAGGCAGTTTGCTCTCATCCTGTCAATTGTCACCTGGGAGCAGAGCCTGACTCCCCCGGGCCCCTCCCTGTCAGGGAGTTACAGAACCTCCTTTTCTCCAGGCTGAACAACCCCACAAGACATTTCAATGCACAACACAGAGCAAAAGTCATATAAATATATAAAAATATAAAAAATGTGTTTGTAATAGCATTTTCTGCCTTTCCAGTCCTTAACTTCCCAACCTTTGCATTTCATTGCTCTCCTTCAAATGCAATTCCCCAAACAACAAACAAGCCGAGCCTGAAAAGTGTTCAGCCTGCAGGACCAGACGACCTTCCTTCATCAGCAAAACTGGGACCTCTAGACTTGTTCTGCCACCTCCTGTGCCCGAGCTCCCCACGCACTCTGTGACAGCAAACAGCTTTTTGTCCGTCCCCCGTCGCTCCAGACATGGAAAACATAGAATTTGCCGGCGTTTGCACAAACATTCAGCACCGGAAAAATAATGCTCAGTTGGGTGGGGTTCGTGCTGTCCCTGAATCAGCAGGAGGTGACCCCAGAGCAGAGGGAGAAGTGCTCTCTCCTCGGCTCCCCCGGTGTGGCCGCACCACGTATGCTCCGTATGGGCGTCGCATCCGCGCTCGGAACTGCGAGGAGACAGATCAGCCTCGGTGCAGATGGACTCAGCAAGTGCAAACAGATTTTTAACATGCCTATAAACTGGGGCACAGGAGGGTTTTTTGACAAGAACAGGAAAAAAAAAAAAAAAAAAAGTAAAAAGCGTTAAGTAATGAAGTACCTGCTCCAAGCCTGGAGGAGCTGGAGCTGCTGGGGAAAATTATTATAATTTTGGAGACTGTGAAAGAACACGCATTCCTGCAATCTCTTAAAAAAAAAAAAAAAGTCAGGAAAAATCTTACTCATTTCAGCAAAAAGATTCTAAAAAACTGTTCAACTCACAGCTGGCACAGAAAATATCACCTCCAACATTTGAAGTCTGTCAAAACTCCAGGCGGATTCCAGCGGGGAGTTAAACATGGAGCGCTGGGCAGCTGACCCAGCACAGAGCCTGTCACTGCTGCAGAGGAGATGCTTCGGGAGCAGGGAGATAAGAGGGACTGGGAATTTGTGAAGGTGAATTGTTCCCAATTGAATAGCCCTGGTGTGATACCTCTGGCCAATTTATTTTGATTAAGACTGTGAATGCCTTGATCCTCATCCCTCAGGGCGGAAAATCCCCCAGCTGAGGGTTATCCCAGGAGGTGATGGAGAAGGGTGATCATGGTGCTCATGGAAGCAGAGCCCCCAGGCAGGGTGGAAATCAACTCAAAGGATGAGGAAGAGGCTGTAACATCTCCTTGGAGCCTTCTCTTCTCCAGGTAAACATCCCCAGCTCTCCCAGCTTGGCTCCAGAGAGGCTCAAGCCCTTGGAGCATCTCTGTGGCCTCCTCCACAGCCTTATGCTGTTCGGCCCAGGGGTGGGGCAGATCTGCAGGTGGGGTTTCACCTGAGTGGGGCAGAGGGGCAGAATCCCCCTTTCCTGCTGCCCCTGCTGAGGAAGAACCCAGAACATGGAGTGGGGGGGGCGCACGGTCTGGCATCCAGTGCCCATGGCTGGGATTTGAGAGCCACCTCCAAGTACAAGTCTTCCTCCATCCACCACCACACCCAAGTCCTTCTCCTCAGGGCTGCTCTCCATACTTTCCCCATCCAGCCTGGATTTGTGCTTGGGATTGCCCTGACCCAAGGCAGCACCTTGCACTGATTGAGCTCTATGAGGTTTGCATGGCATGATGTTTTGGAGATGCCAGTCGTGGTGGAGGGAAGGATATCCTTCCTTCCTGAGGATCCTAGAGGATCATCTCAGACCTAAGCAGCCCCCATCCCCTCTTCCCTGACTGGTTTATCTTTGTCTAGTTTTTGGAAGATTCTTTGTTCTTTCAGCCAGCCAGTAAATTTGCTGAAGAGCAAACATCAATTTAATTGAACACAACTCACTTTTCCTTTTTGTTTTCATGGAAAACAGGAACTCCCAGCCCACCGTTGCAGCTCAGCAAAGAGTTTTAAACAGCCAGTGTGTGGCGGTGGTGGTAATGCCCCCAGTTCTGAACCCTGAACTCAGTGCAAACCAGTTCTCATGTCCTTTTGCACTTATCCAAACCAAGCCAGGCACCCAAAACCTCTCCAAGTTTCCCCAAAACCTTTGCCAATACCTTTGGTGGCACAGGGGGGTTCATCAGTGTCACAGGAGTGTCATGAGGACTCGAGTGGACCAAAACATTTCAAAAGCAGCACGAGATGACACAAATGCTCAGCCCTGAAAATAAGTCATTTAGCAATAAGTACGTTTTTCTTGTCGTTGAAAACAACATGAAAGTTTTGTGTCAGTTTTTATCCTCCAGATGTGTTCCTAATGTTGTCATTGATAGCAGCACTCAGCATTATACCATTTTAATAGAAAAAAAATATTCAGCTCCTATTTTGAACTTTTTAATCTTTCCCTGTGTGCCAGAAACTAGAATAACTAAAGCTTATCTATTTGTGCCTGTGCCTAAATCTTCAATGCATATATAAATTTAAATCTCATTACACTATAACACACTGCTTTAAAAATACGGATACATTTTAAGAGTCTGCTGCACATTTGTATCAAACACAGGGACTTAATTTTTATTTTTCTTCCACATAAAGCCAGCAAAATCCTGCATGTTAATACTTCAAGAAAATAAACTTGTGTAAAGATTTGCCTATCCAAAGTACAGTATAATTTAAATTTAAATCCCTCAGAAACCCAAAGCACTGTGTTTATAATATGAGAACAGCGGGCAGTCATGCCCTTGACTGGAGGGCATGTCAGCCAGTCCTCTCCTTCCCTGCAAAACCATCAGGCTGGCAGTAGTGACAGATGAACAGCTTACCATTAATTTCTCCTCTTTCATGCCTTCAATCCAAATGGTGCATATTCTCCACAGGGAGGCATCAAGGTCTTTGCCTTTATTTCTCTTGCATACTCGCACTGACTTATAAATCAAGTGCAGATAAGAAGAGAGGGCAAATATCAATCTTTTTTTTTTTCTTCTCCTGGCCAGTGCCCACTGGCACAAAACTGAGCTTTGACTGAAAGGTTCTTCAAATCTTTCTGTGATTCATAGGCAAGGGAGTGCTCGGTGAGGACAAAACAACAAAGGAAATTTGAGAGAGAGGATTTGTGTATCTTGGCTTATAAATTAGAAGGCTTCTCTCCATGATGTTTAAATATGGGTTCCCAAAATGAAAAAAAAAAAAAAAAAAGAAGAAGAAAAAAGTGAATCTAAGTTGTTATTACTTTATTGAAAAAATCTTTGTGGAATATAAAGCAGGCAGTCACTGGAGCAGGTCTAATCAGCATGTGGTGTTTTCCCTAAACAGGCTGACTTTTGGGGGGGCATCTCTTTGCCACTGAAGCAATTCAATCCTTCAAAACAAAGTGTCTTTGCTGTTACTTTGCAGCGTTAATGATTAGGTTTTGTCTCTCTATAAAAAAAGAAAAAAAAAAGTAAGAAATCTTATTTTAATTTAAAATACAAAGAGCCAGATCTACATCCCGTGCAAATTGCTGGAGCTCCACGGGCTCTAGTGCAGCTCTGCTGATTGACAGCCAGTGGAAAATTGTCCCCCAATGTTCTTTAAGTTCAGTAGTTTATTAACTATGTTTTCTTTGAAGCTGCTGCTTCATCTTTCAAAGTTCAAAGAAAAAGTATTTTTATATATTGTTTAAACCAAGTTTCAAGAATCATCCTAGTTTGCTGTGATTTGAGGGGGTTCATTAGATATTAAGATGCTAATTCTGGAACCAACCTGCCAATGCAATGAGGGACGTGGATCTTCCTCCTCTGCCTTTCTTATTTTCTTTTGGTGCATTACTAGAAGAATTTGCTATTCACTTGCAATAAATTGATCTTGCATTTAAAACATATATTAAATCATTGATGTGAGTGATGCAACATTATTACATGTCAGGAAAAAAATCTATATTATGATAGTTGTTGACAAATGATAATATTATTTTCCGGCTAAGCATGAGGTGTTAATGCTGCTAAGTGGCTGCAAATGTTGATGTTAAAGGCTGCCTGCTGGCCATTTCCAGGTGACATATCTGGGGATTTGGGGCTATTTCATTTTCCAGCCTTTTTTAAGGCTTCAGGCCCCATCCATAAATTACAGCTGATGACAAAAGTGGAAGCTAACAGTGGCAAAATTAGGCCCACAGGCAAAATAATTATATATACAGCCTTTAGCAGTGAGGGAGAAAGCCATCAATCAGCCCCCAATTATTCACTAGTTAATCAGCTCTGCCCTTCCTTTATTGAAGGGTTACAGTGTAATTAAGTTGGCAGCATCCTTTTAATTCATCAAACATACAACACATGGCGGTGTTTGCTGCAATCAGGGGACAGCACCTTTGTGTGCCTGACCTCGCACTGCTGTAGGAGAAGGGGAAAAACTTCAGAGGGAAGAGAGGCTATTTCTGGGAGAGCAGAGCAGCCCCCCGGCCCTGCAGGGTGGGCAGGGCTTTGCCAGCACACGAGGAACACGTGCCTGCACCCAGGATTGGCCCCTGTGGGGGCAACCACTGCAGAAAACCTGTGGGTAAGTGGGGTTGGTCACTCGTCACCCGGGGCAGGTGGTTCTGGACCACCTGGTTGTGGATTTAACACCCTGGTGCTTCTTCCCAGCCATCCTGCTCTGATAACGAGAGCCAAGCATCCCTCTGGGATCCACGGATCGATGGTGCTGACCACCAGACACAGGCTGGCCCCTTCCTGGCCAGCAGAGCAAAAGATCCATTTTGCCATAAATATTTTTGTGGGAACCACATTTTGGGGAACCACAGAAGTGGTTTTTTGGAGGCAGCACGGAGTTTGTATCCTCTCTCAAATTAGTGACACTGGATTTTGATTTTATACAGTAGATTGGTATTTTCAGTGGCTTTTTGCCAGTAAGGAAGTATTTGGACATTGATCTTTATCTCACCAGTAATGGAAATTACTCAAAATCCTGCACTTTTCTCTCTGCACTAAGTTTTAACCTGTGGATGCCCTCAATGGCTGTAACTTCTTTGTATGTAAACCCCAGTAATGTCATTTGTTGTGCATGTCATTTCCTTCCTATATTTACTTGACCATAAATCTGCTTTCCTGCCACATATACTTCCTGCTCACAGCATCCTTGGAGAGGTTGAACGTCCTAAGTGTCCTTCCTACCTTGCAGAATAGACACAGAATTATTTATTCATAAACAAGCTCTGTGTTTCTAACCTGCTTGTAATAATGAAGTTTTATACAATCATTGGCTCTACCGATGATTCAGGCAAACAAACTTAAACCCCTCAACATCTGCTCGTGCCGGGACTCTCAATATTCAGAAGCTTTGGCTTTCGGACAAAAACCTTTCTTGCTCTCACATGAAAGTAAAAGACCTTTGTCCTTTGAATGGTTGTTTTACCTCATTCAATTGGATTGAAGACATTGGGATTTTCTCATTATTTATAAAAGTAGCTTTCCTGAAGGGAGGAATTATAATGATATTTCATTCTGGTTCTATGGGTTTGGGGTGTTTTTCTTTGGAGGAGAAGCACACACTGAGAGGAATTATACGTCTACCAACAAATCTCCAAGATACCAAGAGCAAAGTCTTGGCCAGATCTGGCCAGCAACTTCCAGCAGCTTCAGCAGTGATCCCACCTGGACCTTGCCTTGTTCATATGCCCATTATGTGGAGTCTCACCAAAGAACTCACCAGGAATGTTTGACACCGTCTGTGCTATTCTCCATTTCAGCACTTTTGCACCACCGGACACCCCAAAGTCCAGCAACTTCACAATGTTCCATATTCTCTGGAATGGGGAGCTCAGACCAGGTGAGGAAGGACAGAAGGGGGAAGGAGCTGTTGTCATCTTGTTAACAGCACGTGCTCCCTCAACACCTCGGGGAACCTGATGTTCTGAAGTCACTTTGGCTTTTTCAACCAGTAAATATCCATCTGGACTACTGTTTTAGCCTAGGAATGATCTTGCTTTACCAGATGCCATGAGAGAAGACCTCTCACCAAAAGCCACAAGAGGAGATTTCTGATTCCAATCTCTGCTGCTGTGGCCCCTTTTCCTCCCAGTGCTGGAACCTGAACTGAGCCACCCTACATCAACATCAGCTACCAAAGAACCTGCACCAGCAAAGAAATTTGTGTTAAATAACAGTTCTATTCATGCTAAATGCACCAGTATTTGACTATTGTCTGCTGGTTGTACTCACGCATCTCTTTACTCTTGGGGTGTTTTTTTTTCATGATGGAGCAGCTCGGGCTGCACAATTTAGATCCTGCATTATCTCAATGTCAATAAGTATCATCTTCTCCTAGAGAAAACACGTGCCATATTGCAAGTCAACCTCAGTCATAACTCAACACAATCATGTCATAATATAATTTTATACAATGAGATTGTATCTGTTGTTATTGAGGGTCATTGAATTCCGTCTGTCAGGGTGATGTTATTGAATAGGTTCAAGTAATAGTTTGTGCTGATTATCAGAAAATATGTTTAAAACTGTCACTCTGTTTATATCTTTCAGGGTTGCATTTGAATTATGCAGATAAACGGGATCAAGAGGTGTAATGCAGCAAAGAACAATTCTTTATAGGTGCTGCAGAATTAAGTTTATATCAAATTTTCTGAGAAAAAAGGGACTTCGTACATACTGGTTCTGTCTAAAACGTAAAAGACTGAATATAAAAAAAGCACATTTACATTTCTTGATGTTGAGCCTAAAGTGCATTTATAGATGATAAACAATAACAACAACAACAAAAATCTTCAGTATGTGTATAAGCAGATGTATTAATTTGATTTTTGAAAGAATTATCCCAACACATCAGGTCAAGATGGTCAGGGAAAACACATTTTGTGGACAGGATTCATATTAAAAAGCTGCCAGCTGCAATTTTAAGTCCTGCAATAAAAAAAAAAATCCTAACAGTAAGTAAGAATGTAAACCACATCAAATTCTTTTTCTAACTACCTAATTCTGCCATTTTAATATACAATTTAAAATTCATTGCATCTTGGTTAATTACATAAATTATCCACTTGGAAAAAAAAAAAGACAATCCAGTGTGTCTACTGGAGCTGAACACGACAGCCCTGGTTGCAATTCTACATTTTTGAAATCTAAATAATTTGAATAATGTTTTGTTCTCACGTATTTTCCATTGCAAATATTTTAGTTATGTTCCTATGAATATGTTCATTTTTTCATGGACAATTTTTAAGTAAAAAGATAATGAACAGTAAGAAAACACAGATTATGTGGGAATTTATTCTCTTGGGGATTTGGCTTAGATTATAGTGAGATATAACCAGAAGAAGCACCAGCACTGCCACTGGGGTTTTAGTAAAGACTGAACTTTGATTAAACTCACAATTTTTCTGTAGCTGGTGAGAATAACACCCTCTTGCTCAGAAGAGCTTGGAGGAGTCCTCTCTAACTGCTATTTTTTAATGATAACTCTTCCTAAAAATAAACCTATATATTACATTGCTTAGAGAAATTAAAACTAAAATATGAAAGTTCAGTAATATTCAGGTTTTGTGTAATCAAGAATAGATCTTGCTTAAGGTCTCTGTCTGGATATTCATATTTCCTTATGCAGAACATCAAAGGAATTCAACTGTACTTACTCATAGTTCCCAAGATAACGTTGGAACAAATACATTTTCTGTGGTAGAGATATTGGGGGTAGAATTAGAGGACAAGATTCCTTGGAGCCAAACTCATGACTCCTCTCTCCTCCTTACAAAAACACATTTCAGCCACCTATCAATAGCCTAGAACAGAGATTTTTTTGAATAGCTGTGAAAAAAACCCCTTGATCAATCTGGAAGTCGAATATTTGAAATAACCTCTGAGCAGGAACAAGCACCAAAATTCTTGCTTTTGCGTAGACAAGAAAATCTACTTAAACCTGACTTTCTAAGCAATGTAATTTAAAATAATTGAGAAATAAATCAATTTCCTTACAGAGAAATGAGGACTGGAAAACCAGACTAGAAGGGGATTCTTTGCTTTGATTGGCACATGAGGTGGAAGGTGATCCTCAAGGCATGAAGAGGTTTTTTACAAAGCAAAGTTTTCTACTGCTCCCATTGAAAGAAATACTCCTTTTCCATGATCTGTACCAAAAGCCAGACTGCAGGAAATGCATTTGTAAAAGGATAAGAGCTACAGTAACTGTGTACAATGAGCACCTCAATGGCCCAAGATACACCATGGCATTCCAATGTGGCATGATCCATATCTGGGAATGTCAGAAGCAGCAGAACAAGAGGAAACAATGAAAGGAGGCAGAAATCTTTGCATTCTCACCACATAAACTCCAAGGGGAATATTAAGTTGAAAACCAGCATTTTATATAAAGTGTTTGCATGGCTCTTGAACGAGGATTGTTCTTTGCATTCACTCTGCAAGAGCGTGGCTCAGCCTAATGCATTAGATTCATTTATTTTGTTGTGGAGCTAATGGGATGAAGATAAAGTGACTTCCAGGCTGAAAACCTTGTTAATCAAAACCAATTTGGGCCACTTGTATATGTTGTTCTGACTTCCTGAGTTGGAACATCCGTTATTTACCAGAAATGCACATGTCTGCAATGAAAAAAATTACTGGAGTTTGTGTTTCATTTTTGGAGAGCTACTTAGACTATGTGAATGTTTTTATCTGAGATATCACCTACAGACAGATTTTTCTTCCCTCAAACAAAAGCCCTTTACATTTAGGAAAGACCTTTTTCTGTTTTTAAGGCTATTTCCCAGCTGTGTTTATGAGTGGAATCATTCCTTGATATATTTTGCAGAACTTGATGTAACTTGATGGCCTACTGGAAGCCAAATTCACAGCCTGGAAAGAGGAAAATTGAGAAAAATGTCCTAAAAGGTGTTTAAACCAGAGTATGGATGTTTGTGATTCCTTAATGAATGGTAGCTTGATGGTTTTAATATGTTATTTGAAGAAACAAGGTGCCCTCATGGAAGCAGGCACCAGAATGGAGTAAGTCAGCAATAAGTATTTTGACCTCTTGCCATATTTTCCACAAATTATTAAGAATGTTTGCCAAAATAAAAGGTGCTGGAAGTTAGACAGTTAATTTAAAAGACAGAACAACAATCACTAATGAGGCATTTGAATGTTTGTGAGTGAGAAGGAAATGTAAATTTACCAGGGACATTTATTAGCAGTAGAATCAGAAAGGTGTTGAAATCTTGCATTTGTGTAAAAAATGCTTGACAGTAGCTCCCAGCACTAAATCTCACCCCCCCTTCTATACACCGGGGCCTGGATTTGCCTTAATTTCTCTTTACCCTGTTTCTTGGGAAGTAGAGAGGCTGTACTAAGGCAGACCAGTGTACAGCAACAGCAAATGTAACTCCTTTAAGCCTCCCTGTGTCCATTTTCCTTTGTAAATTCAGACAAACCACTGATCAGATTGTTCAGGTTCAACTAGACATGAGTGAAGATCTTTAGATCTGGGGTTTAGGCCTCCATCTATTTACAGTTCCTGAATACCAGGTTAAAATCTCCCAGAAAAACTAAAAATCTTCTTGAAGAGAGAGTAAATTAAGTCAACAGAAAGTTTTTCCCAGTTTCAGATGAATTATCAAATCACCTTTTGCAGTGCACAGCAAGAAATCCAAAACTGCCCTTGGGATTTCAAACTCCAGTGAACTTGGTCAGTGCTCTGCATCCCTAACAAGCCTTGCAGTCAGACCAAGGGGCTTCTTTGTGGACCCTTTTTTTCCATGCACCATCTGGTAAACACATCCCTTTTTATCCTACTTACTTTTGTTTGCATGGTCCATGTATTTCTTTATCTGTATTTTCAGATGCTGTTAAACTCCTCTCAGTATTTCTGAAGAAAGTCTGAAACTCAGTAACTCTGTATTCCCGAGGCAACCTGCAATAACAACCAGCTCAGGACTGCAAAGGATACTCGGTCAGGAAAGGGATTTCGTTTCTAGTGGGCAATTGCAAACAACAAGGGAAATATTATTTTTTTTAATTAAGATAAATACCTTAATGGCATACTATTAAAATAATGTGCCCAGTTTACACAGACCTGAAAAAAGAGGCTCCTATCAAATTTTCCCTCTTTGGGGATACTCTCTTGTTACCAGCACAAGAACATTAATCACACTGAGGCTGCCTGGTGGAGCCACACTGGAAAAACGGTGTCTTTGTCCCCGTCTATCCGAAACCCCATTCCCTCACACCCATCAGCTTCCCTCTCTGCCTTCTCCCAGCTCCTCTCCAACGGCCACTTCATTGTGGTTATGCAAGGAATGGGAGGCAGCTCTTCCTTCTCTCCTGAACTGCAGTGACTTACTCTTACATCATCTCCAAACCTCTGTGCACATCTGTAAATGCCATGAAGGCGCTGCTCCCAGACCCACCTCTGCCCGCCCAGCACGGTGCAAGGACGTCTCCAGGGCAGGGACTACAAGGCTGCTAATCACTGCCTCACGGAATTATTGAGCTTGGAATAGACCTTTGAGATCACTGAGTCCAACCTGTGACCTGACACCACCTTGTCACCACAACCATGGCACTGAGTGTCATTCCCATACTTTCTTAAACACCTCCAGGGATGGGGACTCCACCAGCACCCTGGGTAGCCCCTTCCAATGCCTAACCACCCTTTCTGTGAAAAAATTTCTTCCTATTTGTCCAACCTAAATCTTCTCTGGGGCCAGAGTGGACCAGATAGAGAAAAAATCAAGAGGTAGACCCAAGAACTGCATTTCTGAGGAGCTGCACATTGGCCTCAGGCATGGAGTGATGTAAAACTGATGCTGTGTGTGATGTGCCACCACTAGGAACAGGCCCAGGTTTGTGGGTCAGCATCTTGACACAAAACTGCCATGGTGAAGCCTGTCACACACTTGTACAGCTCCCGTTTAGCAGGTGGGATAGCAAAGAATATAAATAACCAGCACTGAAAGCAGCAGTCCTGTCCTCTATTCTGCAGGTCACGCTACTTCTCTACCCTACGCAAGGCAATGAGAAAATAATGACATGCAATATAGTTAAAAGTGAATGCCTTCATCCTTTTGTTGTTTATCAGTTAACAAAATGACATTATAGAGATGCTTTATGTATTTATTGAAGGGCTGGTAACATCTATCAAAGCTCATTATAGCTATTGTTAACGCCATCAGACTTGTTCTCTTCTGCCACGAGCTGGAGCAGGACTGTCAGCGACAGATGACTGATACAGGCAAATGATTTTGCATCATTTGAGATACATACAGAAATATAATCATACCCAAGGTCAAACATTAGAGAAAGGTTGGGCATTTGGGGCAATGAAAGCAATGCTGTCAGATATTGAAATCTCAGCAGGAGATTCGGCTCCATTAAAACTGAATACACAATTACTTTCAGCTTGCTACTTTCCATGCATGTATAACTAGTTTGTTCATCTTGGTGCCCCCTGCGTTAGGCAGAAAAGGTAAGATTTGAATATTTGGAGGAATGGGGATGGTACTTCTTTCACAGGAGTGACAAAATGACTTTATAATACCACGCAACCAGTGCATCACTTCAATTAATCTGCCTTGAAGAACAGACCTCAGTGATTGAAGGTACTGGCTCTGCCCAGGTATCTTGGAATTCCCCACAAGTATTTGGCTGAATTTACGTGGCTGGCCTTCCAGAAGATGCTCCTTTGGTGGCCAGGAAAGGAACGCTGAGGTGCCCGCCAAGCAATGCCGATGGAATAGCATGAGGAGGAAATAACCAAAGGGAAAAAACTAGGGGAGAAACAAATGAAGGATCATCTGGAAAATGAATTGTAAGTAGATATTGAAAACAGCAAAGCAGAAAGGTGCTAGGAAGGACTTCACTCAGTTTGGGAATTGCACAGGGAGAGCAGGAAGAATTACTGGTGTTTTGAAATTCAGCTGATTCCAAAGCTTCATAGGTATCTATAAATTGTGCAGGAAGGAGAAAAACCCCATACACACTTTGCTACTTGTGCTACTTTGTCTGACTTAATGCAGCCCTGAGGAGACACTTCCAGCCTGAGAGATGCCCCACCAGCTTCAAACAAATACCTGTTTAAAAAAATTATCTTTTTAAGGGGTGTTCCCTCCAAATCTGGGCTTTTTAATCCAAGACAGCACTAGCTCAAGTATCATTCAGGCATTTCAGGCTCTGAGATCAATGCTAGAATGGTATTTTGGGATCTCCGGATCAGGCTAAGGTGATAAATGCTCTGATCTGGCCACGGAAACTAAGTAATTCTTGTAATATTGGGGAGATTTGCATTTGTACGTGCATTTTTTTTTTCTGAGAAGTCTCCACTGAATCTCAAAAAGTAACAATATCTAGGTTTTCGATTTTATGGAAAACCCAACCCCCTGATAATTTTCAACCTACATTTCCACATTATTAATGCTATGAAATTTCATCAAAAATTGAATTATATGGTTATAAACTTCCTTGTGTTGATGTCAGCCACCAAAAATCTTCAGTTTATCTTATCAGTGTCCTTCGTAACATCATTTCCTGATCTGTTTGGGGTTACGAGTTATCTATGTGATGTGTAATGCAAGGAACATATACATAATTGTATTTACTCTCTGATTTTGACACGGTATCATGCAGAGTTCATGCAAATTAATTTTTGATATTACACTCAAAATTTTT
This sequence comes from Prinia subflava, assembly GCF_021018805.1. Classification (NCBI taxonomy): domain Eukaryota; kingdom Metazoa; phylum Chordata; class Aves; order Passeriformes; family Cisticolidae; genus Prinia; species Prinia subflava. The sequence continues at coordinate 21,489,012 of NC_086283.1, read as the reverse complement.
GATTCACACCAAATTTTTAAGGAGTAAATGTTACTAATAAATAATAAGGATGAATACTGAATAGTTTTGCTATTTACTGAAGCTGGAATAAACAAAAAATATCCATCTTGTACCCTTCAACTCTGAGTATGATGAGTAGTAAGATGTTGATTTACATTTCCAGCTCCAAATACCAAGGAACTCTTGGGAATGTAATTTCCCATTCCCTGTTAACAAATTTGTTTCCTACTTGCCAACACTGTGGGGCACTGACTGAATATAAAAAAAAATTAAAACTTTTAAATATGGGATGAACAGGAAGCACTATCTATTTTTTTTTTGAAATTTCTGCTTATAAAAACTTATATCTCTTTGCAGTTGTGGAGCACCAGGATCCACGTCAACTGCACCCTGGCACACGGGGAATGTGTCACTTATCCAGTAATTCTGAATTTCCCACACCTTCACATCAGCCTCCTCCAGGGAGCATTTCTGGGCTCACGGTGGCCCAAATGTCACCTGTCCCAGGTCGGGACCTGTGTTGTTGTCTTGGGTTGTAATATCTAACTAAAAATGTATATTCTATTTGCCATCTGTTGAAACCAGTTGGAGAGATGGTTTTCTTTATCTCTTATATAATCCATTCCTCATAACTCTGGGGTGGAGGGGATGGATTCCTTCTGTTAATGGGCCAGCTGTTAAAACCAGGGGAGCAAAGTTCCTTATCTCTTCCACGACCCATCCTCCCTCCAGGGGGATATCTGCTGTTAATGAGCCATTAAGGCTCACCACCTGACTGATAAAATTAAATCATTCCGTTGTGAGATACTCCACCCAGTGGGAGGAGGCAAGCATTCCTACCTGGATAAAACCTGAGATTCAGAACAGCAGAGCATCCTCTTTTCCACTGGATTCTCAGAGGAAGACTGGAATCATCTCACCGCCACTTCAGGATCATCTCTACTCCAACAGAACCACATCTGTCACTCCAGGAAGACTTATTTGGACTGCTTCCAGCATACTGACCAACAGGGTATCAGGTCATATCTCTGACTCTGTCAGGGTTTTCAAGGACTTTTGTTTGTTTGCTTGCTTGTTTTTTTTTGTATTACTGCATTTGTATTTTTAGTATTCCTAGTAAAGAACCATTATTCCTATTCCCATATTTTTGCCTGAAAGCTCCTAATTGCAAAATTGTAATAATTTGGGGGAAAGGAGTTTTACATTCTCCATTCCAAGGGAAACTCCAGTTTTCCCTGACAGATACCTGTCTTTCCAAACCAAGACAGTTGTTCTCTCCGCGGTCTGGGGTGTGAAGGCTGAGCTTCCCTCACACCCCACTGCAAACCCTTATCACGCTGACCCAGTGTCTCTTTCTGAACATGTTATTACAAGGCACAAAAGTGACCATCCTGTACAGTTCTGCCCTTGAAAGGCAGAAATACATTGTTGTACAACATCATCTGGAAGAGTAAACCCTCTTGGCCATATCCCCCCAGCAGCAGCAGCACAAGAGGTGCTGGTGCACACTCAATCTCTTGATTTCCCCAGTGTCTCCAGCCATGGCTCCTCCAGCCTATCCCCTTCTTTCTTTGGGAAGCCTCTTGATATAAAATGAAACAACAATGAAAATGCTAAATTCTTTGGGTTGTTCTGTTCACTTGGGACCTGAGCCATGTGTGTAAATGTGTACATGTGTGTGCACACAGGTGTGCAGGAGAGGGATCAACCAAAGCACTGGCAGAGCAGCCTCTCGCTATTTTATTTTTTTTTCCTGTTACATATGTCCATGTTGTGTAACACATCTCAGTGGTCTTTGAAGTTCCCGTGCTTTCAAGGTCTCACATCTGTCATGCTATCAGTATCCTGCCACAGATGAAAAGAATATAATTATGGATTTAGTGTAATCATTGATTTCTGGGCTCCAAACCATTCAAAGAAAGGTCACGAGTCCACATGGCTGCCCCTTAGGAAAAGGATTTGCATACAACTATTTTATTTAGCCGCAGACACCCCCAATTAAATGTAGACCCTTGTCTTCGGGCTCTGCACCTGAGGCAACTGGAAGAAGATGGATCAATCTCTCCCTGTGCCAACTGTGCCTCGTTTGCGCCGCTCCCACCTGGCCGAGGCAGCAGCAGTGACTTTTCCTTCACCAGCCCCTCTCCTTCCGGAGGCAGCAGCATCTCTCTTTGGAGAAGTGCCATGGCAAGACGTGGAGGACGTGCATCTGAGGAGCTGCACTTTTGGGAAGGTGGCAGGGTGCCAGAAGATTGTGCCTGAAGCAGGGGAGCTGCTGTCAACCCTTCAAGCGTTTAAGTTACTGCGGCTCCGCGAGAGCCGCAGTGCAGATGTAAAGACATAATTTTGCCCACAGTGTTTGGATTAGCAGTAAATCTACTAATCCAACACAATATCCAAAGGGGCATGGCTGGATCTATGGGTTCATAAATTCACACCACTCCTTTTATTATTCCGGGCCCCAGATGGTTTCAAATGGGCACGGGCATAATGAGATCTTGGAAGACATTATTATATTCTTAGGTCAAAATTCTCAGTCCAATCTCTTTTATCAGGCTCAGAGCCTTTGTGTCCCTGAAGTGCTAATGCTTTATGCTGATTGACTATGCAGGCGTCGGTGGGAGTTCACATTATTTTTGATACAATTATTATTGACAGCAAAAACTCCACCAAAAAGAGAAAAATCCCATTTTTATTACTTGTGGTATCACATTGCCTGGAATATACAATGCCTGAGACCTTCATTATGGTTGTGTTTTCATAACAAAACAGATGAGAGAGGAAAAAGAAGGCAGGATAAAAGTATTATTTTAGTAACAAGAAGACAAAGTATGAGCTTGATCATAAAGACCACTGAGCTTTATAAATGCATCTTTGAACTGAGAGAAGCTTTTTTTTTTTTTTTTTTTTTTTTTTTTTTTTTTTTTTTTAATAAATGGTTCTTTGAATCTGGTGGTTTTAAGGAAGTGAAACAGAACAAACTTTGAAAAGTGTGCTTGTCTGAGGCTCCTTACACCCTATCTGGCTGAGAGTACAGGTGGCCAAGCACAGAAAGTTCCTGCCAATTTCTAAAGTTACACTTTTATCCACTAAACAAGCATCCTGATCCGGGTTACCAAACAGGGCACTCAACAGGAGCCTCCAAGTGCATGTATTAAATATCACTTATTCCACAGCCTGGGCCATCCAGCCTAGCAAAGCTTGATCTAATACTGTTTCACCCTTTTCCTGTGCTCGCTGAATTTTGGGTAATGGACCTTCCCAGGAGACCTCTCTCAGAAAGTGTCTTCAGTAGGAGAGTTGATGCACATGCTTCTATTTTAAAAAGCACATGTTCAGCACATTTCACTTTTGTGAAATGGAATATGGTTTAAGTTTGTTGCAGTTAAAAAAAAAAGGGATTCTGCTGGAAGGACTTATGTCAAAGTGCAAAAGGTTTTGTACACAATGAACAGATTTTTTTTCTTGAGGGCCAAAGAGGAGACACTAAAATGAAATCTCCCTGCCACAAAAGCAGTTGCTGTTTTACACAAAGAGAATCCGCATGGCAGCTTGTTATGAATTCTCCATCTTTGTATTTATTTTGGATTAGACTGATTTAATCTAAGAGTCACATCAAGAAAACCAGACCTTGTCTTTAATGAGAAATTTAATATGTATTCACAGTAAACACTTTAAATGTCAAAGTTTAATGGACAGTATTCAAAGGCCATTATTATAGTAATGTGTTTTTATATCAGCATGGCTGATGAAGAGCCATTCTTTTAAAGACACTCTTAAAAAAAATCAATATAAACTTTAAATAATAATAATAATAGAATCTCCCTACAGTGCATCTTAATCCAAATGAAGGACAGTAACAAACTCCTACATAACCAGGAGATCCAAAATCAAGCCTTGGCAATGACTCTCAGCCTGAGAAAAAGAATGAGTTGCAACACTGCAGTGCCCTGTACCAGTGAGAAATATGAACAGAACAAATTTATATTCTTATTCCCTGAGTTCATGCCTAAACTCACGTCAGCATCAACCTCCCCAAGCTCAGCTCTTCCCTCCTCTGTGTTTCCCTCCTCCAGGTCCTTCTCACCCAAAGAACATCCCCACGTCACAGGACATAGACAAGACAAATGCACCCCCAGGAGTCACTTGTGCATCATTTAAAAGTTCTGCACAGCAGAACTTGACAAGTTAGTCTCTTGTTCTCTGTAAAAATGTCTGGAGTCTCCCATCTTATTAAGAGGAACCTCTTCCCCAAATTCCAAGTCTTCCAACGCGCCTTCTCCATCCCACTTTCCTGGGAGTGCGGGGGCTGTTGGGATGGAGAGCTCAACCCAGCAGGCACAGAGTGCTGGCATCACTTTAGCTTGATTTTGCTGATTGAAAACAGTATCAAAATCTGCTTTTTGCCCCCATAACTCCCTGCAAGGTATAAGCCACCCTTGGTCCAAACATATCCAAGGTCCAGCATTTCTGTACTCACCTGGTGTCATCATATCACATTTTATTTACAGATCTACAGTGGACACTTAGACCTTCTCAATAGTATTTAAGGAATGTTTCCATAAAGATCCTTGAACATATTCCAGCATGATTATTGCTCACTGAAACAGAGGGTGGAAAACTCTGCAATGCCTGAGTGAAGATTTGTCTTGATCTGGAGGAAACTGATTCATACATCGGTCCCAAAATCGAAGGCTGTGACAATGTGACGTTTATCAGAAAGAAGAAAGCCTGTTCAAGTAGGCCGAGTTTTTATTTGCAGCCACGGATGCATTTACCAATTTACAGATAATTTTATTTAATTGCATTTAGAATCAATTAAAGCAGTTCATTTATATGAGACGATGTAGCAACCAAAAGCTGCTGCTTACTCATTCTCTATGCTGAGGAATTTTCCCTTCGGCAGTGGGGCTAAACTTTAAAAGGAAATTATAATAGTAACATTCATGCAAACCCAGAAAGGCACAAAAATAATTCCTTTTCAAACAGATTTAGAGACATCAAAACCTCTGGTTTATGTGGATTTAGTCTCTGTAACCAACTAACATGATGCCATGCTATTTTTATCTGGGCACGCAGAAAATACAGAAATGGGGGAAAGAAGAGAATTATCCAAGTGTTGCTACTATATGGAGTTCCTTAAGGAAAATGAGGAATTATTGTATTTTTATTTAATTGCTGAGTAATGACTGCATATGTGCTGTTTCATTTTGGTTACATCTCTGCTGCAGCCTGAGCTGCTGACAAGCGAGAAAACACCACAGACAACCTGCAGTCATGGAATTTCCAGAATTATCCTTAAACGATTCTTAGAGGACAGTGAAAAGTACAAATATTAATTCGTTCTGACTTGTTTTGCTCCACAGTGTGCACCTCTCTTGCTTTGTTGCCAGCTGCTAATAAAGGATGGAGTACTCTGGCAAAGAGCAGTGGCAGCAGTGGAACAGCACAAAACCAGCGCTGTACATGGGACATGGTTCTCTGCTAATCCCACTCAAATCAGATCCATCTCAACAGAGCTTGCACTGGGAAGTACCCAGGAAGAGATGAGGTCCATGCACTGCACATGGAAATGAAGTAAGTGTGTCAGCCCTAAAAGTCTGAAATTGATACCCCTCAGCCAGAGCAGGCACTCAAAGGGATTCACCTCATTAATCTGTTGGGTACACACCTCAAGCAATCCACCCAGACCTTTGAGGTAACAGCAGAAGAGCCAGATAGCTTTAAAAAATCCAATAAAAACCATATATATAAAGAAAATAAAAAGGATAATAATCCATTTTTGCCACTTGTGTTGGTGGAATTCTTGAATCTTCCTACAAAACACTTGCCAGCCAAAGACTGACAACCCTTGGAAACAGTCAGGATTGGCCTCCTAAAAGTTGTTGCCCTCTTTTTATCCTTTGGAAAGGACTTCATGACTACTGCTCTGAAAGGAATTTTAAAAAAGGCATTGATTGATCACAAAGCAGAAATCTGTGAAATCCACAAAAAGTGCAAAAGCAAACAAACTCATAAAATTTACTACTGCGTTTTAGTATCTGGATTCAAATAAAAAGAGTGCACTTGATGACATAGCATTTGCAAAGACGCTAGGAGAAGATGCAGTGCTCTCTTCAACATTAAATAGCACATTAAATAAATGCATGCAAAATTCTCCAAATAACCTTAAAATATTCCTTAGCAGTTATCCTCTCAAATTGAAAATTTATGTTTTTCTAATTAGCTTTAATTGCCTTGATTGGGAAAAAATAATCCAGAAGTGACTGCTCTTCACATCTCCATTTATTTTTATTCCAAGCAGAAGGCAATACACTTTGGAAATCTTGGAGCCACAGGAACATCTCAGAAGCCTGAACAGCCCTTGCTCTTCTCCCTTGTGCCTGGGGAAATATGGAGTGTCCCTGAAGACAAAATGGGAAGGGAGAGGTCAACCCCCGTCCTTGCAACCCTTGCTGGGCTATTTTTAATTTCTGAGGATTAGTTACCCAGTTTAATGACATTAAAAAAATGATGAGAGAGATCCATGTATACCATGTCTGCTCTCTGAGCAGTCGGAACTGAAAGTAGCAGAAATCTGGATTTTTGTATTTAATATGCTTTCCTATGTCCTCTGCTCAGTTTTAGATCACAGAGATTACAGGATTATCCTTCTCCCAAACTTTGAATCATCTTCTCACATGTGATATTGTTAAAATTGCTTTCTGGCCTCTTTTCAAATGGTGGCTGCTGGATGATCTGCTCTGAATTCTAAATAAAGTGAAACTTTAAATATCCCGTGTTTTGTGCTTGGAGCATTCAGCTTGGGAATGTGCCAGTTCCACATGCTCAGAAAAAAAAGTCCTTTTAATTAGCAGGTGAGTCTATAAAGTCAGTGCTATTGTAACCCTCTGTGTAAGAGGGAGTTTTGCTGGGTGCTCCAAACTCTCTGAGAGCATCACATAAACATCAGGTGTGATAAAGGGCAGTGCAAGAAATTGGCTGTGTTTTTGTTTCTGGGATTTATTGCTACGTGGCACAAGAAATGGATGGAAACTTTTCAGCCCAAACACTGAGATTATCCTAAGCTCCCCAGTGCAGCTGGAAACAAAGCAGCAAAGTGAGAGATGCCTCATACTACACCCAAAGGGAAAGGACTGGAAAGTAGATTTGCTGATAAAAAAAGATGAATAAAACAATGGATAATTGAAACCAATTTGGATTTTCTCATGAGAATTGTCATTCTATCCATGGCACTGAAGATCAGTGAACAAGAACTTTTTTGGCTGGTTGAGTTTTGTTTGGATTTTTTGGGGGGGTTTGTCTGTATGTTTCTTGGTTGGTCAGTTTGGGTTTTGTCCCCCCTTGGATTCCAGCTGAGATGATTGGCATCTTTCTTAAAAAAATAGTATTTTTTTCATGATTTCACATTTCAGTTTTTCTTGCTTTAGTCACAAACTGCTCAGGCAAGACAAAGTAGCTCCAAAACCCTTTTCAGCCTGAACAACTGAAAACAATCCACCCCTTTTTCAGCAAAACCTGAAGTTTTGAGATGTTCTAATTTAGGGAACTGTTCTCTTTCCCAGGTAAACTCCACCAGGACATAGCAATAGCAGAGTTCCTGTCCCAGGATTTTGCCTGGAACACTGAGGAATCTTTAAGGAACTTTCTCTGGCCAAATTCTTCCCCAAAACATCAATCTGCCATGGGTTCAAAACAACCTCCTTTACCAAAATTGAAACAAATTCTGATTTTACTGCCATTGCTTTTCAGGAGGACAAAGAATTAAACCAATTTTTATGCACATTGACATAGGGAAACCTCATGAGCCAAATTCTTCCATGTCACCTGATAATTTAAGTATTTCACCACTTCATTTGACTGCAAGACATCCAGGTTTTCCAGTCTAGCTCCTTCAGTGCTCCAAGAGTGAGTAAGTGGATCTGTAGCCTCGACTCCCCACATTCCAGATGTGGCTGAGGGTCGTTCATCTCTGCATGATTTAACCACTGTACTCCAAAATGAATAATCTAGCCTAAAGCTTTGTCATGGCAAGAGCATGCGATTGTCTCCTGAAACCAAAGGTTTAATCACTGAGATCCAGCCATTCATATGTCTTCATTCATTCCTGACATATATATGTATGTCTGACTTGTAAAATTTACTGGGTGGCTAAACGGGATTCAGCTGTTTATAAAGAATGTAATTTTCCCTTGAAAGTTTCCTGCAAGTGCCTCATTGCTTTGGAATTATTTCTATTCCTTGCACTTTTTAAATTTTACTTTTTATTTTACTTGCTAAAAGACTAAGCATTATCTGCTAATAAGATGAAGATGCAGAAAAGAAAAGGTCAATTTAATTGGAGCTACTATTTCCTGGGGTTTAAAAGGAAAATGTTGAAGCTAAGATGACATTGACAAATTGCTACTATTTATTTAAATTGTGTAATGCAATCTACCAGTAGTTCTATAATCTGCATGTTTGAAGCAGTTGACCCGTCCAACTAATGCAAACAAATTAGCCTCCTGGGTCCTCCCTAGATCCTATAAGCCATTAAATATCCTAATCTAACATCATTTAATACACAAACTCTCTTAGTTAAAGTGTTACACTGGATATGTGTTATAAAAATTACAACATACTGGGTCTAAGCACAGCAAAACCCAGGTCAGCAAATTTGTCTTTTCTGTCACTCATCCCTTTATTTGTTTATTTATTTTATTATTTATTGGTTATTTAACCACAAAGGGAACAAATTTTGGGTTTCTCTGTGTCCGCCCCTCTTCATAACTTCATTGCCATTGCCTCAAAAGTCCAGCATTGGTTTAGATGTTTAAAGTTCAAGAGCTCCTGCCACAAATATATTGTATGAATTTCATCCCAATCAGTAAATCTGTCTTAGGGAAGTCTTTGTGCATTAAATGTTCCTGAGGAAATTAAGGCTCTATTATGCCCATGATACACAGGCTACCAACAGCTCTGGTTTTCCCCCTGATTTATAGAAATGCCAATCCCAAGACTTCACAATTCATGCAAATAAACTCACCTGAAGGGAATGAGATTGTTTGTCTCAGTAAAAAATGAATAAAACCTCGTGTAATTAGTAAAGCAATAATTCCCCTAGGAACTCAATTCTGGTGCTTTGTGAAGAGGGAAAATTGCCTGTTCTCCATTATGATAAATACACCAATAGAAACCCACATAATTATTATTTTATCATGCTCAGAGGTCTGTTCTGGAATTTATCCAGGAGTAAAGTCCACCTCAGGCAGGAGCAAAACCAAGAAACATCTGAGGGTGGCCACGTCCTCCCCTTGATTTCTCTTGCCCTTGGATCAGTCCTTTAAAGATCAGGGAGTCAATCGTGTTTCATAAGAGCAAGGAGATAGATAAAGGTAGCATGGAATGATTAAATCAATCAGGAAAGTAATAGTCCCATAACCAAAGGAAAGTCAATAGGTTATATATCACTGACAACCTATGAAGTCATTACAGGAGCTTATGGGACTGAGTCACACAATTAATTGCCAAAGAAAAATCTCGTGGCTGCAGCAAAAAAGTGTATTTTTAGCATATTGACACAAGAAAGCTGATCCTTTCCGTGGACCTTTCTGGAAGATAACTAAGCAACAACAAAAATAACCCCACAAAGCTGAATCCCCTCAAATTACCAGACCATGTGGAAGAAGCTTTTTCCAAGCTGTTACTAAACTTCCTTCTTATAAAATACATTTTAGGTGAAAGAAGAGACCTTATAAATTTTATAAGGAATAAGCTGAACCTGTTTTTCACAATGAAAAGAAATAGATGGGTTTAAGGACCACCCAGCGAAACTGCCAAAATGAGGAGAAAAAAGAGAGATTCTGCAGAAATTTGGGAAATCTTGCTGTCAGAGCACAGATATTAATAGTTTCACATGCCTGGTTGTGAAAAGCACAATGGGTTTGAAGAGCTCTCTGAAGAGATTTGATTTCAATGAATGCAAGAGCAAGAAGTAGCTGAGCAAAGTGCTCTGATTCAGAGCCTGTGACCTTTCTCAGCAGAGTCATCAACAATGTTCCACTTCTTGTACTCACAAATACAGAAAACAAACCCTTGTTATTTTAAAACCTTGATCAATAAATTACAAAACCAAAGAGATTTAGGCAAATCTGATCACGAGACCCCAGTTTCTGCCTCCTGCTGCAGGTGTAACGATTTTACCTCAAAGGGGGTTGTTTTTTCACTACAAAAATTACCACATATTTTCCTTTCTCTGAGGGGTAATTAAGTGACTCATAGATGAAATCTAGAAAATTGATACTTGTCAGAGGTAAAAACAATGATCAGTGGAAGAGGTAAGTTTATCATAGAATTGTGATTTTAGGCTTTTTTCACATTCCTTGCCTAGTTTGGAACTGTTCTGGTTCATAACAATCAGCTATTGTCAGCTGCTAATTATTAATTTCTCTTGGTTTAAGATCTTTTAAGCTGAAATGACATTGAAAGGCAGTTTGAAAGGTAAAGTCACTCAACCCTTTTCTGAATTTTGGTTCAAAACTAGTTTTTTTGATTGGACCAGCACCAACTGTTGGTTCAATGTTCCCTTTCTATATCACATTGGAATACCTTGGACCTGCATTAAACATCCCATTACCCTGAGAACCCCAAATTTGCAGGTTAACCTACTTTGTAGGTTACTTCAACCTGAATTTAGGATTTACGGAGAAACATTTACAGAGAAACAAATCCGCATTGCCATGAATGATAACATATGAGGTATTTTAAATGAATAGTAATTAAAATTTAGTAGGATGATAATACGGTAATTAAATATCAATTGTTTGCGCAGGACCACTTATTGAGTTTAATAAGTATGTAAAAGATATTAATCTAGTTGTCATGCAATTACCTCATTGAGGGGGAGTGGGAATATGTGCGTGTGTGTGGGAAGAACAAATCATGAAATGTAAAATTCAGTTTTAAAGCTGTGTTAAGGTTATGACAGAACCAAAAGAAGAAAAAAAATTAATAAATCGCTTTTCCTTTTCTCACTGTGGGATATCCAGGGAGGTGCAGTGGGGTGAGCTGTGGGTATTCAAAGGGCTGAGGAGGGGATGTGGACAGGGAGCAGAATCACAGGATCATGGAATGGGTTGGGAGAGACATGAAATCCCATCCAATGCCACCACCTGCCATGGGCAGGGGCACCTTCCACCAGCCCAGCTTGCTCCAAGCCCTGGCTAAGCACAAGAAACCATGGCAAACACAGCTCTCTAAATGTTTCCTTTTAAAACAGCATTTGTTCATTTATTATAACACCTATATGTTATCAAGTATCAACCACCCCATCCTAAACCCCCTCCTTCAGCACTCAAAACAATTATTTGGGGTTCTACCTGCCATGGACTGATGTTACATTAAGTGCATGTGTGAAGGAAATCTTTGGCCATTTCCCTGGAATCTGCACATTAATGAAGGTTATTCTGCAAGGTTATTGTGACAATTTCACATGTCCTTATCAGCTTCACCTGCCCCCAAATCAAAATAGGCACTTTGGGGATCATAATTCCAACCTGGCAGGTTTTGAAAACAGAAGATAGGACAATCCCCATATTTTTCTTATAAATTATCCATCCTTTCTGCAGCAACTTTGGAAGCAGTGCCAATTTTTTATAGCTCAGAGCAGTTATAAAATATTAACCATATCAGACTTGATTTTTCCAAAGCCCTGTGTGGAAAAAGGCAAGATTTTCATGCTCCCGTGTTTACACAGACATTAGAAGCAGAGAAAGGTGATATGAAGTTTGAATGCACTTCCCTGCCAGCCAAGGAGAAAGGGCTTCACCTACACTTTAACCAGCAGGAATTTGACAAATCTGTTCACAAAAACTCAGAGAAGAGAAGCCCTTACTTTCTGAGAAGTGTTGTCTTAATGTTTAACAATCCTTTTTATCCAAAATCTTTGCTGCAAAGGAAGCTAATTCCTTCTTTTCCTAAGCCCAACAGAGAGAAAGATATTGACTTTTTTGCCAGCAAACCTAGCTCCTTCAGCCCTGTCTCCAACCCACTTTTCTGAATCTTTTATCAGTTTCGGTCCTTTTCAGAGCTCCGATCCCTGCACAGCATCCTTAAAGACGTGTGTTTTAAAAGGGATCCTGCAGCACCCAGAGTCTCTCCTGCCCCCAGGCTTCAGAAAAACAGCAGAGGCAGCACAGAAAAGTGTTTTAAACACAAACAGAAATGAACAGGAGAGGCTTCAAGAAAAATTACAGGGGACAGTGTTATTGCCCCTCCCTGCCCATGCTGCTGTATGAAGGTGCCCAGATTTAGGAGCTGAGGGCAGAGAATGGGCAGCAAAAAGTGTGTTCCTTTTTCAAACATAAGATTTTAGACTATGATAAAGCTTAATACAAAGAGAGAAAGGAAGAAAAGATGAGTGAGGTAAAAAAATAGGGTTTGGGGAAGCAAATGGAACCGGGTCTGTGTGAAGACTGAGGTACAACCAGTGGGGTCACAGCAGGGCAGATCTTGGAGCCTCTCTCAGCCTCTTTCTTTCCCTGCCAATCATCCCTGCAGCCATACTTCAACACATCCGTGTTCTGAGACTCTTTAATTAATTGAAAGGAGATAATAATTAATGCAGCAACTCTTATTCTGGTTTAGGCCATCAGAGAGAGGGTAAGAAGGGAGGTGGGCGGAAAATGCACCCAAGATCGAGCTCTTGGGTGATGCAAAGCTGCTGTAAACCCAATAAAGAGGTAATTCCAAACAATTTTAATATAGTTCTGCATCCCCCCAAAGCAGCAGCAGGGTCCTAGTGAGTACAAGCCACAGAAACAGCCGAGCTGGAAACCTTTCTAGCAGAGAAAATATTCTGTCTAAATGTTAGGAGCTTCTGTAGGCTCAAAAATATTGATGGGTCACATAATTTTTGCAGATCATACCAGTAGATATTGGGAAGGCTTGCTGTGCCATATGTGCATCCTTCTTCTCTTTCAAAGCCATCAGTTGTCGAAGGGAAAAAATAAAGACTTGTGTTTGAGGGAGAAAAAGCAATATGCACTGAAGCTCAAAAGCAGGCGCACGTTTGAAGTGTCACTTTTGGTTTTTATCACCATTTTATCACCACTAAGGGAAAGTGCTCTGCAGCTCACAGAGCGCTGCCTCATCCAATAACCTGTTCAGAGCAGGCTTTTTAGCCTGGTGATAGAAACAAACACAGGCAAAGGTAGAGGGAGATGATTAAATGGGCTGAAAATCCAGCTTGACACACTGGTACCAATTGAACAAAACTGGGGTCGGGGGAGAGGCACAAGAGCACGAACCAGAGTTTAAATTATCCAGCCTAAATTCCTGCTTTTCACAGCACACCCCCAGCTCTGGCATTGTATCACCTTGGTTTCATGTCTGTGTTCTGCAAACTGGGCAAAATTTCCCAGCTATGAGGGTGTAGATGAATATTTCCATCATTCCAGGATTAGGCAGGAGCCCAAAAAGGCTCCTCCATCATCATCCCCACATGGGCAGCCCTGTAAAAGCCCATGTTGACTCAGACCACTGGGCCAATTCCCTGAAAGGATTTCTTAGGAGATATTGCTGTCTAATATCTCTAAACCTACTAACAGATTTTTTTTTTCAACTTCATTTGAAGATCACTGACCTGGTGCAAGAAAATATTTTCTCTCCATAGGAGGCAGACCTCTTCCCTTCCTGTGACTTTCAAACCACCAGAACTTTGAAGAGTTACTGTGCATCTTTTCCCACTCTCTTGAACACCCAGTTCCTTACCCAGGCAGACCCCCTGAAGTTTTCAAAACATAAATAAACAGTGTATACATTCCATTTCTCAATTTCCATTTATACCTGTATGTGTTTTACAGATTTCCCTTCCAGCCCAATAAAAGTATATTTTTGCCAACCTCTGTCAGCAGCAATCTTTAAATCTCAGGATTCAAATGAACAAAAAAGGATTTTTATCCTTAATTCTACTGTTCTTTAATATTGGATCTGTGTGAAGTTCTCACACACTTTCAGCAAATACAGGCTCATTCCTAGATTTATCACAGAATAGCAGGAGGCTGACGTTCCAACTGCTCTGACCTGGACTTAGGAATGGTTTTTATTTCATTACGTGGATATTTGGGGTTGCAGTTAAACAGAGCTGGGTGGGCCAGGTCAGTCTGGTTATGACAGGAGGCTGGTGGAGAGCTGGAACTTTGCTAGGCTGTTTTGGTGGCAGGCATTTGGACATTCTGTAAAATCAAGGACAGAGGAAGAACTGGTAAAAAGGTGAATTCCAAGATTTAAAGAGCAAATTTTCAATGGACTTGAAATCAAAGTGATAGAATCAAGTAATGGACATAGCATATCCAAAAGAACCAGACTCCAAGCAAGTACCCAAACTGTGAGAATACAAAATCAGCTGGAAAGGCATTTATTTGTCAAGACATCACCATCTTTGGACTTCGGAAATGTCCTGCCTTTCTGTGGGAATTTCCATGTATAATAATGAAGAAAAAAACCCACAAAACTTAAAAGAGAGCTTCCAGGAAAACAAATTAAAATGTTGTGGCTGTTTTCTATTCTAGTGCCTCTCCCTCCCCAGGGCTCTGCCCACACAGGTTTTTATATAAAATATTATTGTCAGGATGCTCTGGAATGGTCATTACAGCTTCCTGTAGGGTCACAACAAAAACATTCTTAGAAATAAAGGGCTCACAGCATTCCCAGGTGGACAGTGCTGGAACAGGAGCTGCAAGACTCAGTCTGGTGAGGATCCAAAGGTCCCCCCTCAGCTGTGGGGATGGGTCAGGACACCCAGGAGCTGCCATGAAAGACTGGGATCCTTGTGATTTCTGCAGCTATTCCAAGCTGGTACAATTCGTTTTACATCACTCCTTACTCCTCAGTAGCTGACAGCTCCTCGTAGACCAGGCTAACCTTTTTTATTATTATTTATTCATATTTACAAGGTCTATAGGAAATACACTCCAAAAGTCAAAAAAGGTCTGATCCTGCTTCCTCAACAGCAGCGCCTAAAGCAGCAGATGGACTGTGGCTGCAGTGCCTCAATATATTCATTATTTAGACCAATAATTTCCTTTGCACTGAAAGCATCTGGCTTCTGATGCTCAGGGGAAAAAACAACATGACCTAAAACTGGTTTTAACTACAGGTTCATCTTCTAGAAGGGCGGGTTAAATCACAACCAAGTAGAAAACAGGACAGTTTTTTCACTATTTGAGAGGATGGAAGGAGGTAATTTTTTTTTCTGTATAACCTTCTTTAGGTGATTTTTGTCAGGAAAACTCACTGGATGCAGTTTTCTAATTGCTGCTGGGAAAAACCCATGGGAAGAGCTGCTGCTTTTCCTTTTTCCTCGGGTGTTTCTCACAAGCAGAGCTGTAGCAGTAACTAAAGCTGTGCGGAATCCCACACGGGAGCTCAGAGCATCCCCCGTCCCCAGAAACCCTCTCCCTGAAAGATTCCAACCCCGACAGGGATTCCCACACATTTCTGCTTCCCTTGGACCCTTCCCCACAACACCAAATGTGTTTCTTGCAAAACCAGCTGTGTCTGTTCAAATGTGGGTGTTTAAAAGGAGACTTTTGTCGAGATTGCTGAGAAGCTGGGGAGGGATTTCACACATCAGGGAAGGCAAATCCCACCTAGTAAGACAGAAAGGTGTGGCACGATAGCCTGGAAATGAAACTATTTTTTTAAAAAAATAATCTCAAGTCAAATGTTATTAAAAAACAGTGAAACCAACTATTTTCAGGCTCTGACACATAATTAGTTATCTTACGGTAGTGTCCCGTGTTTAGAGGAACTAAGGTTTAATTATTTAATGAAATAACAATCCCAGGGAGGAATTATTAACCTGTTTCCAGATTATTATGGTTTCGCAAACTCTCCAAATTTCATGGTACCAAGAAAGAAAGACATGAAAGAATAACCTGGTGGAATTAAAGAACAGGAAATAGGCCTGTTTCCTCCAGCTCCTCATCTCCTTCACTCATCCCATTGGCCAGAAACATGCCAAGATTTTCTGTGTTCTCATGGCAGGATGAGCTTTCTGAAAATTACTTTTTTGACTTTTTACCTCTCAAATCACAGGGGCTGCACAGGTCTGCAGACAAATCAGCATTTCAGAGCCAACATGTGCTTTTTCCACCGAAATTCATTTTTCATGAGGTAGAAACAAGCCTTTGAAGAGAGGTGACATCTGCAGTCACATGCTCTGTGTTGAGGACCTTATTTATAAACCACCTTCACCCACCAGGTTATGAGAGAAGGCCTAAAGTTTAACAACAACAAAAAAAATCAATCACTGCTTTATATTCCTGGTTTTGCAACTTTTTTATCTTTTTAGAAAATACCTGTTCATTAAACAGCAGGAAAAAAATCCAGATAAGACAAACTGTATTTTCAACCTATAATTTTGCAATGAGTTGTCCTCTTTCTGTGCCTGAAAGCTTCCAAACGAATATGAAAAGGTTCTCAAGTGTTTGTGGTTACAGATGAGCTTATTTTTAAGCTGCTCAAAAAACGAGAGCATTCCACTAGCCTGTAAAATAATTATTCCTGCAAGAAGGTGGGTTATGCATAAGAAAGATTTCAAAGGTCAGAATTCACTCTAAGAAAATACGGCTTTAAATCTGAAGCTGCTCTTCAGCTGCAGCATCACCCCAATATTGGTGCTGGCCTGAACAGATAATTCTATGAATTTTCTGCCCAAAATGTTTTGCCTTTAAATTATTGGAAGTTAAACTCATGATGACAAATTGAGAGAACATGAAACAGATGATGATATCCTGCTAGAAGCAGAGGGAGAACTTAAAGAGCATCTTCTTCTGCAGTGGTAGCCTTTAAAACCCCTCTAAAAAGAGCTGTAATTTTAGAATCACAGATTACAAAGTTACTCCTCACCAGAAACCTGATGTCCTCAGAATTTAGTTTTAACTGAGACAAAGACTCCTCTCCAAGAATTCAGTGTACAGCAGTGAAACAGTCAACAATGCTGCACTAATGCAAGTGAGAAGCAGCTCTCATTAGATGACTATCTCTGCGTGAATAATGCACTATTACCTGTTTGGGTTTAATTAAATGTAATACATAACATTTTCTTGTAATGACTATAGGTATCCATACACCTCTATTATACTTGACTTCAATAATCCATTCATTTTCCTCTCATCCCCTCATTTGGACAATTTATCATTTTGCCAGGCTCCTAATGTTGGTCATTTATGAGAAAAGTTTTTTATAGTATTTTCCACACTAACTGGGATTAACACAGTCACTGCAGACCCCCAGCAGTTCTGTAAACTTGCACTGAACACAGCAATTCTGAGTGGTTAACTACATCTAGAAGGAAAATCAAAAAGCATCCTAACATAATGAAAGGACTTTAGGAGGGTTTAGCCTTGGATAACTCAATTCTTGTCTAAAGATAGGTGTGCATGTTGAAAACCCCACTGCTTTTATATTGCCCTTTCCCAAAACAGAGGGAGAAGAGGGAAGAAAAACTATGCCAAGACTGGGACAGAGAGTAACTCACATCTAAACTGAAAGCTGGGATTTGCAGTAGATGAAGTTGAAGAGTGCTGAAGTCAACATCCCTGGGAGGGCTGAAAAGCTCTACAGATGTGGCACCTGGGAACATGGGGCAGAGGTGGCCTTGGCAGTGCTGGGGGTGTTCTTGAACTCTACTGTCTTTGAGAGTTTTCCTAAACAATTCTAAGATTTTATAAAACATTCATTTGCTCCTTTTATTCAGGGATTTTTGGTGCATAGCCCACATTGATGGATTCCACTCATTTTCAGTCTCTGGGTATTTGGAAATCTGGCTACTCTCAGACTCCTCAATTTGGCAACTCCCCAGAAGTGCTTTTTCCCTTTCTCAAGACTCACCTATTCTTCAGAAGAGGTATCTATATCCCTGTGCTTCTCATATTCAGTAAAATCTGCTTTGTTTTGGGATCCCAGCTGCAGGTCTGATCACCCCAGCTCCCCCACCCCACCTGATTTCTGCAAAGCGAGGAGAATTACACCTCCACACTGTTTCCCCAGCATCTGCAGATCTGATTTCCCTCTGTAAATAGATTATATTCAATATTTATAAAAAGATTAGGCTAATCTGACATTTAATTAATGGAAACGGCAATATTTGACTTTTTATTTTAATAAGCAACACCCTTTGTTCCCACAGAAATCATTACTAGCAGTACACTCAAAAAAAAAAAAAAAAAAAAAAAAAAAAAAAAAAAAAAGAAGAGAAAAGAAAAAAGGCAGAAAGATTTAACAAAAGGTTCCATTAAATTAGAGAGCAATAAACAAACACAGCCAATTTATGCATCGGAGTCATTAAATGTGTATCCTCTCCACCACTCCCCTCACAGACACTACTTAGGGCTGCTGCAATGGATCTGCAGGGAGCAGTTACCTTAATTATAAAATGAAACACCTCTGCTAATGCACTCTTGGAGCCTTGTTAGTTTACACCCCAGACATGTGGCTCCGAATGGGCTCCAAATGCTAATTCCAGGGATGCTCCGAGGTGCCCGGCGTTCCATGACCGCACTGCCTACAGGGCTCTCCCTGGATTTTTTCACCCTCCCTCTCGCCCTTGGGGTGGAGATGAAACGCAGGAACTCTTTGGTCCAGCTCAGCATGGACTTGTGAATAGTTCATTCATGGGCGGCCACTCGGACAAGCAGCCTCTTTATCTGATTATCTGCCCTCATTGTTAGAGCCGTGCCTCGATGTGATGAGCCTTGCAGGAAAAATTAAAGAAGATGTAAACAGTAAATGCAGACATTTTGCAACATAGCTAAAAATAAATTGCACTACAGGCAATTATGCAAGTTTTACTGGATACATTAAAAAGACATTAAATGCACAGCTGTTTTAAGTGTCTTTTAAGCTGATAAATTAACTGTCTAATAAATTGTAAGATTTGTCAGCTAATAATGCTATTTTATCTGCTTTAACATATGCCTTCCTAGTTCATGAAGCATTATTGTAAGTGCCAAAAGGAGATAATGTGCATTTTACAGTGTTATGTCTTAAGTGGAATGGATCATTGGCCATGAAGAAGTGTGTTAATAAATCTCCTAGGCTTTGTTAATTGCACTCAATGAAGTGTCACTGTTAAAACACAAAAGATGTGATAGAGAAAGCTGAACATAATGTCTTTCAGTTTTACAATTAACAGTTCACTAGGCAAATCGACCAAAAAGACCATAATTTGTTGAAGCCTTATTAACTTACATTTTCCTACTCAAGGTCATAATTGTGAATGGCTCAAAGCTATGTTTTAATGCTCATCAAGAAGAGTAACCTTGCTGGAGAGAGTGAACTTTTCCATCTCTCAGCAGCACTTATCCCTCTCTTTGCAGGTAGCAGATAAACAAAGCTGAACTTTGCTGTACACCCCCAATGAGCACCACTCCTGAGCTGGGAAACAGGACTTCAACCAGCTTTCCTCCACAGCAAGGAGAAAAAGTGACTAAAAAATTTAAAGGAAGGTTTTTGAAGGAGTGCATAAAGCTATCAGAGCTGTTGTCATGCAGAAAGACTGCTCCTGATTTTAATTTGAAGAATTACTTATCAAGATTTGAGGTTTTTTCCCCTGGAATCTGAACCCAGCACAGAAGACAAAGCAAATAATCCAACATACTTTGCAAACAATTATCAAAACCAAATACAGTCTCTAAATACCCTTCATGAAGAAGCGCTATTTCCATAATTCTTATTAAATATTGATTATTGAACATATTAACACTTGTCAACATCTCATCAGACTGGCACTACTGGGCTTTGTTGCAAAAGCTTCCCACTTCAGACTGTTTTGTGAAAACGTAAAGTATTTTCTCCACCAGGGTAATCAGAGTAAATACCAGTGATGATGCCTTGGCACACAAATACAGCACCAGCTCCCTAATCCTCATGAAGCAATGAGAGCACATGATAGAACCATAATGACCAAGCATTAATTCAACCCTGTCATTCCTTCCTAAAAGCCTCAAGATGTAGAACACCACGGTTTCATGGGAATCACCATATATTTAAATCTCAGACCACAAACACCACCACTCTAAGCACTTTAAAGTGCTCAGCACTGGTGGTTTGGTAACAGTTGTGACGCTCTGTGATGCACAAGATATTGGGATACATCAAAATACACATTAATAAATTGTCCCATCAGCATTAAAAATAATGAAAGGAGCCCACTTGGGTGCTCTGAGGTTACAGGTTCCACCCTGAGCCATGCAGGAGGTGAGAGCTCTTCCTCCTGAGCTCAGTGATTGCCAGTGGCTGGACAAAGAGGGCATTTCCCACTCCAGGACCATGCTCCTTGCTGAAGGATAGGTTACAGAATCAGGCACAAGTTGGACAGGATGGACACCATAGACAAATATTTCCAAAAAACACAATTTGGGAGGAGTCTGAAAGACTGCACTGGCACAAGACTTAGATGGAAAAACCAGCCATCAGAAAACAAAGGTAATTCCTTCCCTTCCCATCCGGCTCTGCCTTAACGACAGGATTGTTTAAACAATCATAAAATACAGATATGGTTTATGCTGGAAAGGACCTTAAAGCTCATCCAGTGCCATTTCCTGCCATGCACAGGGACACCTTCCACTGTCCCAGGGTGCTTGAAACCAAATCCAGCCCAGTCTTGGACACTTCTAGGGATGGGATGAACACCCAGCAGTGTATGTCCATGTCAGAGAACAGCTACAGAAAATTATAATTTTCAACTAATACACGTGAACATACACCTGATAAACTTCTCCAGAGGAAAGAACTCATCCAACCAGAAAAGGGAAAATTAACATAATCACTATGTCCCTTTCAAACTCCATAGCTAGAGGCGGGCAGAAATTCTCCTTAAAAACTGTGCTGTGGACTGTTTTCATAATTTTCTATTAAACATTAGAATCAGTGGAAGAATTTGACTAAAACTTGATTTAGAACAGTATCTGATATAAATACAGATGTGCACGTACACATGCAGAGAGTGAAATATAAAGGTGCACACATAAATATATTTCCAGCTCCCAGTTACCCCACAGCTGACAGAAGCAATTTCAAGAAATCGCATTGAAACCACTGACACCAAGATAACACAAAATAGCTGAAACATTGTGTTTTATAAATAAAGAGATTTATGTTTGCACAAGAATAGCTCAGCTACATAAAGAATAATAGCTACAGGAGCCACCCTGGGAAGCTGGGAGACCTTTAAGGATTTGAACATCACTGTTACGGCTGGCTCACTTTCTTCCTCACATGGGTATCAACCGGAGGGCTGGGACAGGAGCACCTCAGGAATTCAGGGATGTGCTGCTCTACTCCCAGTGGGATGCATCCCCTTGTACAAGACTTGATATCACGGCTCAGTCTTGTCCCTGCTCAGGTACAATCTTGTATTTGATCCATCAGGGACAAGCAGGGGAATGCTGTGCTCCCAAGCTACATCCAGGCAACTCCCACCCCTCTCACAAGTTGCTTTCTTATGGCTTTACAAGACAGAATGCTGAAGCCTGTTATTTGTCTTTGTGTGCTGTTTCTAGAAACGTGATTAGCAGAAATGCCCTGAAGGTTTAGGGTTTGATTTCCTGTGTAAATAATGCAGGCATATGCCCATCATGAAAAGAACTGCAAACTTTGCTCAGTCAAGGGTTTCACACAGTGATTTAAACCACCTAATCAGGGTGTACAGTCAGATTCTAACCTCTTTAGAGGGAAACTGAGTCCAGTTTTGTGATCCTGGATTTACTTTATATTGATGCAATTTGATGAAGGGTAGGCTGTTGCTGTTTGTAGATTGTTGGTGTGAAAGCAGATGAACAGAGCTGGTTTGGCCCTGGAAAATTGAGATCCCTTTAAATCTCAACACCAGTCTATGCTTTGGGAATCACAATGGGAAGGTCTCAGCTGTCTCTCATCAACTCAAGCCCCACTAACATCTTTCAAAAACATAAAGCACAAGTTCTGCAGCACTCAGAGAGCAAATCTCCTATGAAATGTGTAACCATTCTCTCCTCCAACCCCAAAATGTTTGTCTTGAGTGGCATGATCTCCTGAGATAATAATAAACTGCTGTTATTTGGGTTGGAGGAAGTTTGCACAACCAGACACATTTCCTAGGCCAGTCCCACAGCACCCTGGACACCACACTTGGGTGGGGAGGTCCTCATGGATCCCTGGGAACAGTGCTGGCTCCCCAGTGTCAGAGACGCCCGGGCAAGAGCAAACAAAGCAAACTTCAAGGTGTTCTGCTCTGCTTTTTGTTTTTTCTTTAAGTTGGGTTCAGCAGCTTCTAAGAAGTTCTAAAATCACCTTGAATGTAATTTCTCTAAGCCACGTTTAAAGGGAAGAATTACCATCTGTCACAGTTGGTTAATCAGAATCAGTGCGCTCCATCTCACTTGCTTTTTATTAAAAAATAACCCTTCAGCAACTAAACTTCCTGAGATCTTTTCCATGAAGATGTAAGCCATGCTTATCCCCCAGGAGCTACTGACACCATTCACAGAAATTAACCAACCCATGAACAAGCACTGGATGCTGGTTTATGTAATGTCACCACATCATTTTTATTACCTATGCCTACAGCAGTGGCTTCTTTTTTTTTATTTCTTTAGTCTCTTGTGAAGCTCAGGAAATATTAACATGATTCAGATGAATGTCCATCCCATAAAGAGAGGGAAATTTCAGAAAGTGGAGTGACTGCAATAATATTAGGATTGTAAAAATAAATGTTCTGCTGGTGTTGGTTTGAAAACAAAATACTCAAGGAAAAGCAGTAAAAAGAAAAGAAAATCCAAACCTGCTTGCCCCCAGATTAGTGGATGTGAATGAATCCAGAGAAATCTGAGGACTGGCTTAACCAAGCATGGCTAAAGCTGGAACAGTAGCAAGAAAAGATTGCAATTTTCTCCAAACTGTGAACAAAAGGTCTGAACGGCGGCAAAAAGCAAAGAATCCTCCTCATTCACCGAAACCAACTAAGTGGTAACAAATCGTGAGTTTTCAATTGGAGACAATTGGGCAGGAATAATTATGTGGGATGCTGAAGGCTGATTTAACCCCTTCTGCCCCCATTTATGGGAGGCATCACAGTGCTGAGCATGCCCATACAACCAATTCACATTCCCACAAAAAGTTCATCCTGCTGAGGGAGCAGGTTCCTGCAGATAAAAGACGGGATCTCAAGAAAAATTAAGGCTATGAGAGGCCCGTCCCTGTTTTCCTGGTGGCAGGGAAAAGCTGTTACGACTTAAGCAGGTACCCATCTGTGATACAGTAATAAATAAAAACAAAATATTAATAAATATCAATATCAATAATATATAATAACTATAATTGTATATATGTAATAAATAAAAATAAATAAATAAATTAAAGAGCTGATCTTTCTTAACCAAGCCCAGAACACTGGAAGGAGCAATAGTGGCCTGTAGCCTTTTCTTCCGCTAACATTTCAATCCTACATTATTTCATTTAAGAGCGGCTTGGTAGGAAATGTAGTTCTTCAGCCAAAAAAACCCCAAACAGATAAAAAATTTTAAAAATAAAAATTTACTCAGAGATGTCACAGGATGATTTCAAAATCTTTTGTTTCATATTGTATAGAAGCATTGGAGGGTATCCCACAAGGCTTTTGAGATGTTGTTGGATTTCACATTTAAAATGTTGCATTATCAGCTTCTAATAAAGGTTTAGCTAGGAGTGTAGATAGCAAGAGTTTTTCAAGCATTTTTTCTGACTAATTTTTTGCAAGACAATTTTTTCACTTGCATCTCTTTGAATGTGCTTTTGTTCTGACCCACCCTTCACAGCCTCCCAGAGAAGAAGAAATGGTAAAATTATTTGCAAATGAGAATAAGCTTCACATCCAGAGACTGCAGAACAGGCAGAGTAGAAATTGCCAATTCCAACAGAAATTGCTCAGCACAGGCATGTAATTAAATTTTGCACTGAAACAAAAAGAAACCCCACAACACCATTTGAAACAGGAGAAATCTGGGCTTAAAACTTTGGCCAAAACCTGCATAAAGTCAGGCATCTGAATAATTTTCTGTATCGTGGCATTGGCATGGGTTGAACAGCAGCAGTTCTGAATCTCAGAATCTCTGTGACTGGAAAAGTCCAAGCTGTGCCCAATGCCCTCCTTGTTCCCAGCCTAGAGCACTGGGTGCCACCTCCAGGCCTTCCTTGGACACCCCCAGGGATGGGGACTCCAAACCTCCCTGGGCAGTTCCAGTGTTTAACCACCTGTTCCGTGAAAAAATTCTCCTGATGTCCAACCTGAAGGCTTTGCTTTGTCTCCTTTACTTATTTCTTTCTCTTCCATAATGTGCCGTCAACAGAACTCTGGCTCTGCTTCCCTCTCAAACTTGGGACAATTGCTTGATCTTGAACTTAAAAATAGTCTATAAATCAGCATTGGTGCATGGTTACACTGGGTGTAATAATAGAATCATTACAAAATAATTATACTGTCATAATGTTATTCTAACAGCAATGTAACAGTGCTATAATAACATACTATACAATAATAAAAATATCTTTTAAGATTACACACTCAAGTAGTAATAAAATAATTACAATATCAAATGCCTGCAGGGAAAAAAACTCACTGAAACAACACCCTGCAAACCCTCCCTGCACAGCTAAGAGCTCAGTTCTTCCCGAATTCCCATTTCTGGCACTATTACTTTCTTATCCTCCTGTAGTACAGACCCAGGTGTTATTCACACCTTCAATTCACAGAGGTGATTTATTAAGAGGTCTATTGGAATGCACTTGCCAAGGGAGGATGGGGAATGTACCTTTTTCTGATTATGGCCCATTCTTTAAGAGCTCAGTAAATATTTTCCTCATCCCTTTAACGCACATTTGAAGGATAAATAATCCAAAGGAGACAAATCAGTCAATGAAAAAAAAAGAGGCCATACAGTTTTCCATCAGTCTAAGTGTATATTTTGGCAACAAATAAAACAGATTGCAAGAATTGTCAAAAGACAAATGCACAGATTTGGGAGAAATTTGTCCATTAGTCTGCTCAGAGCACAGGACAAGCGGCCTCCTCACTGAACTTCAGGATATATATATGCACATTCTATACATAAAAGGTTATAAATAAAAGAAAAAAGGAGTTTGCTGTTATTTTAGATGAGATAAAGCTGAGCCCACCTTTGGTGTTTGTATAATCTCAGCATTTTGGCATGTAACAAAATCTCTCTTGCAGATGTGTGTGCAGGGAAGCGAAGCCCAGCCCTGTCTCCCAGGGTGTAGATTGGGAAGGCAAAGCTGGGAACACCTCACTGAGGGGACCAGGAAAAGGCATTTGCTGGCCAAATATTGAAAAACAGCCTTTTACACCGGCCCTCATCCTCTTTTTCAAGTCAGCATTTGCACAGACATTCACATGGCGAACAAACTCACAGCTTCTGCCCACCACCCAGACTCATCCCATTTCAGAGACTTTGAAATAATAGAGATTAGCAGCTGTGAAACAAATTCCAACCAGTCTTTTAATGATCTTAACCCCTTCTGAATCCTTCTTACAGGATTTATGCTCATTATTCTCCATGATACTCCCCCCAAAAGCCAAGCCCCCCTCTTCACACCCTGGCTAGAGCAGCACTCCTGGTCTCTCATCCTCTTCTCAGCTTCTATCCATCTATAACTTTTTTTTTTTTGAAGTAAACAGCATTTTGGTCTAAATTAGATGCAGATATTTGGCATCATCTTTCTCTTTTTGTTTCTTAAGAACCGCAATCAAGTGCTACCTTCACACTTACTGTTGAAAAACTGTAGCAAGGGTTCGAAGTGGGGTTTTTTGATTCCTTATTCATTCTATCAGAACCAGAAGGTTTCTAGTGCTAGGAACCAGGATCAAAGAACACCAAATCACCTGCTTGGTTGCAGTCAACATCAGAACTTTATTTCCTCAGAGCACAGGAACACTTTATAACATCACAAAACTTTATG
Organism: Prinia subflava; assembly: GCF_021018805.1. NCBI lineage: Eukaryota > Metazoa > Chordata > Aves > Passeriformes > Cisticolidae > Prinia > Prinia subflava. Next base: position 21,463,038 of record NC_086283.1, on the reverse strand, counting down.
CAGGGACACTAATGAGCATAGTCCTGGAATCCTCACATGAAACCCTCTGTGTCAGCCTGAAATAATAGCAGCCACATGCCTAAAATAAACAACCAAGTTTAAACAGAGGTTCTTGACCCTTGGGTCTAAGCCAATGAGCAACATCCATCCATCAACCACTCAGAATTGTTGTCATCCTCTACTCATATGCTTTCCATATCCTGCTGAAAGCAATAGAGTTGTGCTGTTGGAAACAAACCTGGAGCAACCACCACCCAAACCTGACCACTCCTCAGCTCACCCCATCCTTTTGCCCCACTTGCCCAAGATAATCTCCTTTCAATAGACCATCACGGAGGGCTAACAAAGCTCTTGCTACCTTCTGTGGGAATTTCAGCTCCAAAGTGTTTAGGAGCTTAAAAACCAGAAGGCAAACAAGCCTAACATTCACCACAGAGCTTGTAGCAGCCAGCAGGATTTACCATGGGTATTAAGGAGATTGTGGTGTGCATATGCCAGCACCAGGGCCTGCCGCCATCCCGCTGCTCCCACCACACTCCAACCACCCCTCCAGCACCACAGGATTCAGAGCTGCAGCTCCCTTTGTTTCCGGCTCTTGCAAGAAAAAACCCCCTTGAGTTACTAAAATATCCCCCTCTCTCTCTAATTTTTTTTTTTTTTTTTTTGCTATATTAGGTTGACACATCGGTGTCAGAGCGAACCCTCCGCTCTCCAGATGCTCCACCCGCTCCCGCAGCATGCGCTGCGGAGGGGAAGGTGGCAGGGAGCCAGCTGGAGCGCTCATCCTGACAACATATTTTTGCAGATTATGCAAAAGCGGCAACATTTAGCTTTAGAGAAACATCACAGCTGTTCCCCTTCCCCTGTCAATCCCAGGCTCAAGCCAGCAACAGGTTTCATTTAGGAAGGGCCAAAAGTGCTCCCAAAGTGGCGCTTTCCACACGCGCGGCCTTGCACGGGGAACGTGAGAAGCTGAAGAGCCACCCTTCCAAGGACAGAACCAACTCTCCCAGCCAGCAGAGATATCACAGGCTGCCAGGAAGGGACCAGAACAGAAAACTGATCTTTGTCATCACTTTAGGTTCTTGTGCCAGATTTGCTTCTTGAAGAATTATAAAAGAAAAATAAATCAAGAAAAAAAATCCATAACAGTATCAGGCAGACTTCATTCATTCATGATTGTACAAATACTCAGAGCCCAGAAAGATCTTGCTCTAACCCAGAGGCTGAAATGGAGCCCTTTGACAACAGAGGCACCTTCCTGGCTCTGGCCAAGCTTCCAAAGAGAACAGGAACACTCTGGAGACAGAAATCAGGCTGAAACTTCCATTAACAGAGTGAGGGTGACTCCACAAAGCACATTTAAGAGGTTCTTTAACTTTAAAACAGGAGTGAGTATTGCATTTGCTGGTACACAAACTACTACAATGCTCCAGTCATCCATAACCTGTAAAGTCTTTGGTTCATGGCTCATTTTGGACCAAGTGCCTTCACGTGATGCTAAAAACAGATCAGCAGGAGGCTGATCTACTTATTAATGCATTGCTCCTAACAGCAGTACATGACGATTTTTCTAACATATTTCTAAAGGCCCATATGGGGAAAATAACTTGTGAAAAACTTGAATATTAAGCCCATAAATAAAATTAAACTTGACATCTTATTGCACGATAAACCAAATGGAGGTGACACTGAATGTGTAGGTGTGTTCAAAGGGAACAGAGATGCAGCAGAACAAGCTGCATTCAAAGTCTCAATAGTTCTCCAAACATCCTTTAAAATAAGCAAAAAATTTCTGCCCCAGTGTAGGACGGTTCCTACAGTAACTTTCCCCCCTATATAGATCCTACAGAGCTTCCTGTGCAGAAAGAAACATTAGAGTTCCCACAAAACACCAAAAAAATCAAATTACTGTAAAAACTGCAGGTAGAAGTGAGATCACAGCCTCAGTTTCCTTAGGTATAAACCTGTGTCTTCAGTGGGGCTTTACACTAGGAGTTTATTTACACAAATTGGGCCAGAGGAATGTGGGACTGGGTCCTGCCGTGGACTACTCAGCTCAGTCTCTCCAGCCATTGCTGCTGACACAGCTGAGCCTCCATTCCTCTCATTGATTATTTTTTATTGTCCATTAGGGCTATTTCTGGATTTCTGACACAAACTACCGCCAGGTCTCAGGTTTATGGCATCTTACAGTGCTCAGCTGCCATGGGACACAAGACCACTGAAAGGGAGGGAACTGTACCTAAAATGATTAAACCAGAGCAAAACTTCATTGATCTTTTTATCTTATTTTTGTTATGATCTATCAAGAGACCTGTGAAAAAACCACAAGCTATTGAAAGACTAAAAAATATTGAAGGACTTGAAGCTTTGTGGCAGAACTTCTTCCAGTGAGCTGCAGAACAGGAAGGACAATCACAGTCTCCTGTGTAATTCCAGAAAACCTTTGGTCACGACAAATCATTTGAATGGAGCTTTTTTCTCTAATAAGGAGTTTGTTCCATGGTTGATTGCTCCTGGCAGCCAGAAGGCAATGGCTGCTCTAGAGAAACTGCTAATAAACCTGAACTAGATGCTTTTTAAGGTCCCTTCCAGCCCAAACCACTCTATGAAGAAAAGCCGGGGATGAGCTCTGCTCACATGATAAAGTTGGATTCACAGGAAACCCACTTCACTTTTAGATACCTTTTAAACATTATTTAGGTTTAATTACATTACTCATGACAAGCCTAGGGTTTGTCAGGTGGTATAAAGAGGCAGAGCTGTTCCTGCTCCTGCATTTCAGCTGCATTTGCCATTCCTCAAAACACATCTGACCCCAGCCAGTGGAAAGAGGACTACCTAAAAAGCCAGAAAGTTACAAGTTAACCTTCAGTTCTCCAAATGTGTTTGAAGAGATTAGAAGGGGTGGCTGTGAAATGGAGCCATACATGGGAGGAGAGGGGGCTGCACAAAGGTTTGGTTTCAGTTGCAAATTTTCAGGATTATTGATGTTCCCAGTCTGTGTATGGAGGCAGAGCATTGCCAACAGCCACACTTGATGGGCAAGGGGAGTAATGAATTCCTTGTCACAGAGAGATGTGAGTTCTCAGATCTAATCTTCACTGATATTGGCACAGAATTTTCACAGCCTCTTCATCTACCCATATTGAAGTCATAGTTCTAAAATAATACAGAAAGATTCATTTTTATTAGAGTCTCTGTGCCTGGTTGTCAGCTCCAGTTTGCCCAGCAATGGGCATCCAGAAAAGGCGGAGTTCAGAGCCAACCCTTGACACTGATATTTAATGCAGGTGATGTGAAATTCCTCCTACTAGGCACAAAAAGGCACCAGGCTGGAAACCTTGTGCTAAATAAACATGTCACTTCAGCAGCAGAGAGCATGAAACACAAGCCTGGCACTGCACACTCCTAAAGGTGTGTTAAAGGGCTTAGTGCAATGATTTTCTAATGGCTGATATCAAGCATCAGGAAAAAAAATCACCTCTTCCCTTTATTCCTTAAAACATAGCCAGGACTGAAACACCCTGTGAGTGAATTTGAGGGGTTAAATTGTTATTTCTGCTCAAATGTGTTGCAAAAGACACTTGGAGAGGCCGTTGCCTGAAAGGAATGGAGGTGGTCTTCTTTTTTTTTTTTTTTTTTTTTTCTTTAATTGAGAGTTAAAACTAAAAAATCCCATATACTCTCACTTCCCTTTAGACGTCTGCTGGGCTTGGCTTATTCCTCTGCTTTGATATGCAAATGAGCAGCTTGCTTTCCTGCAGGGGACACTGGCTGGGGGCCAAGGAACACAGAGGAGATGTCCTGTCAGGAGAGCAGCCCGGCCGCCTCGAACGCTCCTTGGGCAGCGCCAGAGCCAAGCCTGTGCTTTGGCTTCAAAATAAAATACCTTTGTTGATAGTTTCTCCTTCCAATATAAATGTTTATGTATTTACCCCTCGAGTCACCTCTGCTGGCCAATGGCAGGAGCACAACTGTTGAGCTGTTCCTTTTGGGCCAGGGTGGTGCTAAACTCAGACTCCTCTTTGAAGATATTCTTTAGGGTGCCCTTCATTTAAATCACAGAATATGGGTTATTTAAGGAACATTTAAAACCATCCAGCTGCAGTCAACAGCCGTATCTTTAGAAATGTGATAAATTTATTTCTACTGGGCAGTTTTCTCATCACTTTTCTATCGGGCCCGTTGTGGGGGCACAGTACAAGGGAAAGTCCATTTTAGTTTCTGTGTCCCGGTCCCTTTAAGTTCCACTCTCTCCCTTCCTTGTTTTTCTGCCTTTTCTTTTAACTGACATAATGGAGTACCTATAAAAAAAGATTAAATGGGACCATAAAGTTTTATTAATGCCTTACATCACTGATATCGTCTCTGTATTGATAGTTCCACTTCCATTATTGCTACTTAGGCATTTAATTAGTGATTCATACAGTATGTTGTAAACTACAGTATTAGCGTTAACCATCTATATAAAAGCCCTCATTATGTAAAAACTCTTCCCGATATCATAATTGGAGTATAGTTATCCACTTTAACTGACTTGAATTAGATTATTATAGATTAATTTATAAAAAGTTACTTGTAAAGGACATTGAAGATCATGGAATATTAAGAGTGGAACTTCATTACAATAAAATGGACTTCAAGAACAATGGCACTGCCTGAGTTTTATATAAATCCATTAAAATCTTCTGGTAATATGAACAATAACTGTGTTATCTGGCAACTCAGTGATACTTAAGGATGGAAAGACAGAAGGTAAAAAAAAGAAGTGTGCAGAATTAAAGGGAGAACATGCACTTAAATCCTGTGTAAAGCAGCAGAGAGATTAATTGCTCTTTGCAGAGGAAATTTGTGTGAGAGCATAAGACATAACAGGCATCTCACACGGAAGGGGTGCATGGAAAACCATATTGTCCAGAGCATGGAGGTTAAATATCAGAATCAGTTAAGATTAATATGAACTCCTGAGAAAGCTTTAATCCAAATGGAGTTGTTATTAAATCAGAGTGAAAAAGAACAGAATTTGGGCCACCTCCACAAAAAGCCATTCATATTTTCTTCTCTCTGCTGTCACCATCTACATTATTCCACACAGCTCCTGAAATTACATGGTCTGGAGCCCAATTTGCTGACCTGGCAAAGGAAGTGCTGAGCTCAGGCCTCAGTCTGGTCCCGGTGCAAGAGAAGATGGTGAAGTTCCTGTAAACTGAGTCCTCTCATGCATCACCTCCACTTCCCAGTGGATCCCTCCTGGTGAGCAGGGGATGCAGAACCTGTTTTTCTGCCCCAGCTCTGTACTTTGTCCTTTATGTCCAAGGCATCCACTTTTGCCAAAGCCAAAAGATGAGCAGATACCTCCCTGCTCTTTGCTGCTGAGGGATTTCCCCTCAAGATGGGATATCTCTTTATGGAGGCTTGGCACCATCAAATCCAGTGGGAGGATTTTGGTGAGCTCTTGAAACTTGTGGCTGTGTTTCTCTGCAATCAGCCCAGGCTTTGGGGTGGGCAGAGTCACTTTTCCTCTGCAGTTTTGCCCTTTTCAGAAGGATTTCACTTTTCTTGACAGATAACACAAACAATAACATTCTCTAAAATTTACCAGGTCCATTTCTATGTGGTTGAGTATTGCCTGCTTTCCAAAGAAGGAGGACTCCCCATATTTCAGATTTAAGAGGCACAACATACTGTGGGACAGCAACGCCACTGGATATTTGCTACCTGGATATTTGCAGGGTCCCTGAGTGGCCAGGCTGCATTTCCTCTGGGATGCAGGAATTCCAGGAATCCTTTCACTGGGTTAAACCAACCTGCCCAGCTTGACTCTCTACCACCCATCAGGTGAAGCTGATGGTCAGTAGGAAATTCCCTTCAGCACACACCTGCCCCAAATGGGCCAAGAGAAGCCTATCAAAGCTATCAACCCTCTGCACTGGTTTCCCATATAATACAGACCCATGTCAGAGGTCCAGAGGAGAGCTTTTGTCTGTCTTTAGACCATTGTGCACCAAAGAAAAAAATCATTATTAATTATAAAGGATGCCAAATAACCTTCCCTGGCACACTGAGGTTTTCTAAGTGTATCCCTGTGGGACACAACTTCCTTGGGAGCTGCTTCAAGAGGAAAGGTCATGAGAGAAAGCTCCAAAAGAGAAAATGAAAGACAGAAATCATCACTTTACGGTCACAGAACCAGACATGGTTCTTCAACATCAACCTTCATACCCACACACCAGGGGGAACCCCTCGTGAGTCAGGCCTCAGGGGTGTCTGTATGGCTCTTGCTGCAGGAGAGACAAATCCTCCCGGATTTGGGGTGGTGGTTCCAGAGGTTAATGCACAGCTGGAACAGGACCAAACAGTGCTAACAAGGGCAGTGAGGAGAAGGGACTGGGCTGGAAGAGCACTTGTCATCTCAGGTCACTCCAGAGCTCTAATTAACACTGGATGCTTTTCCAAAACTCATCTCCCTGCCCAACAGCTCCTCTCTCCTTCTGCTTTTGGCCAGGTTGACTAAAGGCACTTCCATTATGTTTCACCTTTATTAAAGCTGTTTTAAACCACACTTTTTTCTGTCTCCGACATACCTCAACCCCCAAAATTTTGTTTTAATTAAACTAATTTGACATACTTTCCCAGCTCCCTCTTTGCTCTGGAGGGAAAGAGCTTTTCTTCAACTATTCCAAACCTCTATATTTTTAAAGACCTAAGTGCAGTAGAGAGATTAGAATCCAGCTCTCCTTACCCATACTGTTCCTTGCAGTCTCTCTCTGGCCATAAATTTTGTAGAGAGCAATAGAATGCAAGACACATTAGCAGTAACGCGCCGAAATCCCTGTGCTACAGGGTAAATAGGAAATGGAACAGCACATTTACAATTTTGGCCAGCAAAGTACCAGCACTATTCATTGATCTCATTAAAGACCAATCTACATTCAGGGAAGAATAAGATTGATGAGCTGTTAGACTCTTTAAACAAAAAAAAAAAAAACAAAAAAAAAAAAAAACAAAAAAAAAAAAAAAAAAGTTGCCAGCTACATGCATGTATAAACAGCCCAAAGAATGGCGTGAGCGGCTCCCTGCTCCTTCAGACTAATGGCAATAACCACTGGGTAATGGAAGTGGAGCCTCCTGCCATTCCAAGAGTTGGATATGAACTTGTTCTGCCACTTTGTAAAAGGTGATATATTGAAATCTCATTTATCATGGAAATTTATCATTTCATTTAATTATTATTTTACTGTAAAACTGAAAAAGAAAAATGGTTCTCTTTAGATATTTCTCATCTTTCAATAAGCATAAACAGGTCCAAACTGCAGCATCTTCACCCACACTCAACGCAGACATTACAGGTGAACTCCTAGGAACCTGAATTGTTATCCTAGTTCTGCCACAGCCTTCACTCCCTTTGGAAAATGATATTTTTTTCCTCTAATCTCAAGTTTCCCCAGCTGAAAAATGGAAATGTTGATACTTGCACAACATTGGAGCCCAGAGATGTAAAGCACTCCATTGGTGCAAGGTATTACTGTGCTGATGATGATGAAATAAGCTTTCATACACCACTAAATTATTCAGGAACATCTACTTTGGTTTCACCCCTGGCACTCCCAGAATGCACCTCCAGTGCCATTATTCTGCAGGGAACAGCAGTGGTGAGTAAATGCCTATGAAACTCATATATTAACCTCACTTGGTGGCTGGAATATTCATTTGTTTTTGAGTCATTTCAAGCAAGAACGGAAAATCTTCACTCTTGGAAATCATCTTTAGCTGACACATTAAGGAGCAGAGCTGAACAAATAATTTCCAGTGAATAATGTGATGAATTTATTTTCCTTTTCTCTGTCCCCAAGCAGACTGGGATTTCCTCAAATGTATTTGTTATTCAAATGTATTCCACAACTATCCTTCGCAGTATTTTCCTTCTGTGTTTATTGTGCCTGAATGTTCTTAATATCCTTCTTCTTTCCTTCTGCTTTCAGCTCTGGGGTTGGTATGGGGTTTTTGGGGAGCAGGATATGGGGGATTGCTTTCGTGGATCATCCAGGTGTATTTTAGGGATGTGAAAACTTCTGATTTGCAATGTTCTGATATAATAACGACATATGATGGCTGTGCACGCCTGTCCAAACACCCAGCCCAGACCTCCCTGGAGAATTCACCAGGTTTTGAGGGGAGTTTTGCAATGCCTCTTGTGTCTGACACGATGTGTGTCCAACGTGCTGCCCAGGAGCTGCTGCTCTCCCGGCACCTGACGTGCGGCAGAGCCCCGCAACTCCAACCCCCGAGCACAGACTCTGTGACAGAAGGAGAGGAACTGCTGAGGATTTTTTTCTCAGTTTGGACAGCCTCTTAATGTGTTAAGAGAGACATCTTGTCAAGGATATTTTCAGTTTTGTCGTTTGCTTTATCCCTAGCTCCAGAGTTGGCACATTTCGGAGCCATCCTAATGTATTAGCAAAAGTATGGCCTTGGCTGTTATCCTTAACTCTGCTGTAAACCTGGCACAAGAGTCTTCCCTTTTCCCACTGTAGCTTTTGCTCCATAGAAGGTGGATTACATCACTTTTTGAGAGCTCTTCCAAGACCCCCTGACCCAGGTATTACAATCATTTATAGGTGCAGAGCTGGTTCAAGGAGCAGCTTCCCAGCAATGGGTGCCCAGAGATGTATTTCCTGAGTTCAGTGAGTAAATCAAAGCTAGAGCTTGTACATTCCTGCTTAAGAAAAGTCTGAGCACATACTGCATATTTTAGCTGATTTTAGTACCCTCTGATATGTCCCATGGTGGCTCCTCTCTGTACCCAGAGATATTTGAAGTACAGGCTTACTTGTTTTCTTCCTGTGACTTTTCTACTGAAGAGCCTGGCCATACAAAGGGAAATAAAGCAGCTAATCAATACTTTGGGATTGTGATATATTAACAGGCATCCCCAACCATTAGTAGAGAATTACCCATTAATAGATTAATAAGCAAAGAACAGCTGGAAAAAATATGTTGTTTTTGCTTGTGAGTCACCGCTTTTCTTCTCCCTACAGCTTAATTCAAAATAAGCAGCCAAATTTCAACAAACCTAGAGGTCCCTTCTTCCAGAAAACTTCTGCCTTTAATTACATCAACAGATTCTCAAGAGCCACCCCAACCAGAACAAATCTGTTGCAAAAATTGCCTCTTTGGTGACTGAAATGGAAATAATTCCATTATTTAACTGAAAGAAGGGTATTTCAGGCAGTAGCTGGCCCATGCTCAAGGCAGCCTCCCTTCTCCACATGCTGCCAGAGAGATCACGTCTGGTTCTGTGAAAACTGGCACTTTGTATAGGCTATGCCATTCTTATTTCATATTCTGACCCTCCTTTTCATGTCTTTAAAATTACATGCCATCAAGTTAAACCACACAGTTCTGAATTTCATCAAGCCATTTCTAACCAAGAAGTCACTCAGAAGTATTTGAGGGGTTCCAAATCTGTCCTATTCCACATTCCCTACCTTTAACAGGCTCGCAATATTTGTGTGAGCGATGGCTTGAAACATCATTTTAATAACAATTTTCCAAAAAATATTTTCCTTACTGAAATAAACAGAAACTTCAGTGATTCCTTTCTGCCTTTCTTCCCAGCCTCCACAGCTCCCAAAGCCTGGGGAGTGGGAAGGAAACATTTCTTTCAGCAAGATGCTTATTTCCCCTCGCTTTTGAATTCTTGAAAGGAGAATATTGTTTCATACTCTTCCAAATCTGCTCTGCCTTCCCCGACTCTCACCTTACCTTCTCTTCCTCCCTTTTCTTGATGACTATTTTCTTTCTTCCTCACTGTTTTTCTTTCCTCTCGTCCTCTCCTGCCTCTGCTGCTCTGGTTTCACCATCTGTTTCTGTTCTCCTTATCGCTCTCCTTCCCTCTGCCACAACCCGCGTTTTCCCCCTCTCGCACCTTCCCCAACCTTGTTTCTCCTCTCCTTTCCACTCACTCCTTTCCTGTCTTATTTCCCCCAAGGTTTTCAAAGGGAAGCCCAGCCAGGGCCAGCTTCCCCTTCCTGCCTGCTGCTAACTGAGCAGTTCATGAATTCCCACTTCTGGCGATGGTTTTGCAACTTTCCAGTTCGCCGTTCAACGAGATGGGGACGGCACCAGACACATCCCAACCAGAAAATTATCCTGGAGGCTGGAAGTCACAGTTCCCACTTGGGTTTTATTTTATTTCATTTAATTTTACCACTTGCTTTCCAAAATTTCTTTACCATTTTCTCTGTTTCTTAAATAGGCGAGTAGGACTTTATTATACAGTTAAAAATGCTTGTCAAGAACCTTTGTACATTTTCAATGCTGAAGCAACAAGTAACTAAATTGGGAGCCTTTTTGTTTCCTTATCGAGCAAATCTATTCCTGAATGCTAACAAGCAGGTCTTTATATACTTTGTCCACTTGATAATAGACTAATAATCTTATCACGATGTTTCTTGAACTTGAACTAGGTGTACAAAAGTTAAGGTTGGAAATGTGGGAAATTACTAAATTATATAATGTGGCAGAGATATTACAAGGAATTTCTTATATTGCGCAGCGAAATATTGCCAATTATTGTAGCTGTCAATTTAACAATAGGCTTATTCACTATGGTGTTTGATTAATGTGAAATTATTCAGTTGGCTACCTTGTAGTTGGCCTATTTTTGTGTCCAATTAGTATGCTAATAATGGTAATTATGTTCTATACTGCATGTCTCATCACCTAGAGGGTTTTTAAAATGATAAAATAATGAGAATAAACAAGCTGATGCTGACATTCACTGGGCCATTCTAATTACTTACTGAGAGCACACTGGGGAATCAACACTCAACCAAAGAAAATGATTCTTGCTTACTTTGTTAAAACTACTCTTTTCAAAGAGCATTAATAGTTTGCTGCTGTTTTCTTTATTACAAGGGACTGCACTATTTTTCCTTTTATTTGCCCTGTTAATATACAGTACCAGAAAAAAGGAAAAAAAAAAGATAATTTGATTATGTTTGACTGAAGTGATAACTGTTTGCAGGGGGTGTCAGAAAAAACAAATAACTGTAATTGCTGAATTATACACCTTTGTAATGGCTCCCATTTATTTCTTGGCTGAGTGATAAACATACCATCACCTTTCTCACCACGGGAACAGGGCGTCTTTCCAGGGCTGGGCTTGCCGTGGGATGGAGAGCTGCCAGGGATGTACCCAAGGGTGGGATTCCCGTGGCAGCCGGACCCACTGGCTCTGCTTCCCCTCCATCCTCTTCCACACACTTACACACCCCTCAGGGTTTGAGGGGTTTTATTTTGGCTATTTGTAAAGATCACACCCTACAATTTTTTTTTCTGATAAAAGCTTTCACGTTGTGTGAGGGATGTTATCAATAAATAATAAATAATAGCACATATCCTTGTTTATAGGCTTGGCTTTAAAACAATGCCTGGCACCTTGCGAACAAATACACAGGGTTTGAAAACCCCTGTCACTTCTTAGTCCTCCCTTATCCTGCAGTAACAGCATGCCTGCTCACTGGCTGCTCCAGAAACACCGCCCGAGGATGGGACTCGGACATCTGTTGCACTGATATCGGAATAAAGAGTCGGGATTTTCCAGCTTCAGCACAAAAGAAAACAGAGCCAGGCACAGAGGCTAAAGCTGGGCAGAACATGTGGGAATTCTGAATCCTTTATGGAGCTATTTGGGATTCATGCAGCGCTCTATTTGTTTTTTAAATGGACTTCAAGTGATAAATGATATAAAAGAAACAAATACGATAAAAGGAAAAATATTATTTGAAAAGTCACTGTGCCAAGTACAAGGGAAGCTGTACAAAAACTTAGGATACTGGGCAAAATTCAAGGAAGCTGCAGACCTGAGGCAGACAGCTGGTCAGGTATGCCTTAACCCTCAGATTAATTGATTGTGCAGAAGAGGGATGCTGAAATACCTCCAAGCTTTGCAATCCAGGCTGCCTTGGGAAGCCTATTTAAAACTATGAGCTGTGATTAAAAAGATTGTTTGAATGGAAACCCCTACAAACACGATATAAAAGAAAAAACCCTCCATTATAACAACTTTGTGCACTTATAAGGATGCTAATGTTTTACTCCACATACAACCAAGCTCCTGGACAATCCATCATAAAGCTGTGCTGGGAGATGGCTGGAAATGCTGTTTGCCAACACGGAGCAGGGGCTGGTTTTAATAAAGGATGTAATATGTGACATGTTAACAGGGAGTCATTTGTGCACCGTGTATTGGTTACTCCTGTCCTGTCATTTTGAATTATGTCTCAATAGATCTCACTTGCTAAAGGAACCAGCTATCAGCAAACAAAAAGTTACTATAATCTGGGAAAAACAACAAAAAAATTATTGAGATAAGGAATTCCAAAAGACTTTTTCTTTGCACCATAATATATATTCAACTTAGAAGTAGAGTTGCAATGCTAAACAGAAAAACCCTGGATGTGCCTGTTCCCCTTTCCCACCCCAGCAGCAAAATCTCGCCCTCGTCTCTTGGACTATGAGTTTAAATTTCTGTTCGGTGAATAATCCCTGTGTTTATTTTCCACACCACTGTAGCGGTGTTCGTGCCATCAGGGAGGGTTTGAAGAGGCTCAGGAACATTTGGAATTGCAGTTTGAATTCCACAGGGTCCCTGCTGCTGCGGGAAATCTCCCTGACACTTCCTAATTGTTTTGGACATGATTTTTTATTTTTAATTGCACAGTGGCAAGCTACTGAAGAAAGGGGAAACTCTAGGAATTTATCTGAGATCAGCGGTTATTTTTGCCTTTTGTCTTCCAGCGAGATCATCAGTATTTGTGCCACAAACTCCTAAAAAAAGATCCCTTTAATAATTCTGGAGACAAAATCCAAGCAAGAGCTTCACTCTGAGGTGTGTTGGAGGAATTCAGTGTGGAGTTTGAATCACCAGTGCCCAAGATAATTTCAGCAGCCTTGTGGCAAATATAATCTTCAACTGTTTTTAAAAGCCAGACTGAAAGAGCAAGGAGGTAATTTGGAAGTAAAAGCTGGTAGTGCAGGAGCTAATAATTGACTGCTGTACAAAGCTGATCTGGATCAACTCATCTGTAAATCCTGGAACTTTTAGTAAGAGTTGTTATACCTGATAAATTGTGCCAAACTGCGGATACCTTCTACTTGATAACCTCAGCAATTACACCCCACAGTAAATTCTAGGCTGATATCTTTGATTTAGCATGGAATTTAGCAGTATATACATCATTAGCTTTGTAAGTTTTTCCCAAATTAATTAGTTATTAGCGAGAACAAATAAGTACAGCCGACTAATAATAAACATAAGAATGTGCATTTGTATATAATGCTTATATAGACATTATTTATATAAATATTCTTACAGTATGTTCATCTTTGAGGAATGGAGGAAGACAAGAAGTAAGGAAAATCTTGCTCCAAAATCTTCAGGTTTCACTGCAAAGATGAACCATTAACAATTTGTAGGTACCCTGGATTATGCAGTTCGATAGGCACAGTGTCAGAAAGCTGGGGACTTTCACAGATGGGTTGGGATCTGATAAAGAAAAATACAGAAAATGTGAACTTGGTAGTTCCGATACTTCAGATCTCAGCAGCTACAGGAGATTGATCTGTAAAATCCAGATTGCTATCTGGGCAGCTGCTGCTGCTATAAATTAGAGATTTTCAAATACTGGCTAGCAAGAGTAGCTGATACTTCTCACAACTGCTTCATTGATCTCTATTCGCTAAAACTTCAGAGATGGAAGAGGAAAACTTCCACATTTTTTATTTCTGCCCTGAAAGAATTAGGGGGGAAAGAAAGCATTTTCCTCTTTGTGTGCTGAGCACTGCCTGATGAATTCTCAGAGCCGTATTTTCTTTTTGTTACTCAAGGGTGAGGTTTGGAGGGGGTTTATTATTTATTTCAATTTACATTGCTGTTATCAGTTGAACTTCAGAGTACTTTTACAACCAAGATAAGCCCCTTCATACCTTCCTCCAAGTCTGCTCCCTGTTAACAATTTTCCTAAAGCAAAAATACAGGGGATTTCAAAGGGGAAGGGGGGAGAAGGAAAAAAATAGTTAGAAAAACTACAGAAGTAGCTGACAGTGCACACAGCAAACCCTGAGAGGAGAATTTACCTACAGATCATCACTGGCTGCTATGACTACATTAAACCAAGACTTGATTTAAGTAATTCTTCTCAAAACAAGGTGTCCTCACACCTTTTAAATCCCCCATTCTCTTTAGGAGGGATGTTTTGGGTTGAATTATCCTTTCTTGTCAGTAATGAACATCTCTGTTGGAGATACAGGGAAAACATCAGAATTTAACACCCTCCCAGCTTTTCCAGATCTAACAGAAGTGTTAGAGCAGAGAAAGTAAGAGACTCTGTTTCCTCTGGGGCTTCTCTGCTCCCCCCTTCTGCACTAAAAATCAAAGGAGAGATAAAACAGATTTTTTTTAATTATTATTTTTATCAGAGTTTGGATGGAGCAGGAGAATGAAGCAGAAAAGAAGGGATGTGACCCTCATCCCCAACAACCACCACCAGGAACTGCAGCCAGTCACAAAGACATTTATATTTTATGCCATTTTAAGCCTGGCCTCTCATGTATTTCTACACTCTAACATCTGATTTCCCAGCACATGATATCAGCAAGAAGTGGAATAGATAAGTATCTCCCACCAAAACATAGTTCAGTGACCTAAATTACATATTCAGCAATGGGAACGCTGCGAGTTCTAAATCTCACAGCCATCTCTCTGGGATCAAAGGCTGTTTCTGCTGCAGCAGCACTTTTGGGATGAGGAGTTATCCCTTCCTGAACTCTGGCTCCTCTCTGCTTCCCAAGATCAGCCATAGCAGCATAATGGGAAAGGCAGTACAGATACAAATAAATTACGCAAAATCCGTTAATTAACTGGCAAACTTTGGATGTTTTCTTGTGCAAGAGTAATGCAAACATCAGGGCATTATGTTCCTTCTCTGGGTTGGTTCCTTTAGAACTGTAATTAAATCATAAAACACACTTTTGAATATGTATTAACGTATAAATTCACTTCTGATTCATCTGAACCTATACTGCTCACTTCAAAATGTGCAGCATATTATTACAGTTAATCACTTAATTATTAGCTAGCGTTGGGCTTTTCTCCTTTCACATCTGAAGATGCACTGGACTAAAAATAACATTTTCAGTGGACGTGAAAGACAAGCTCGTGGCCTCCACTGACACCTCTGATATGAAGATACTGAATTTATCCACCAGGATTTTGGAAACACTTGGTGCTGTCCCAGCCAGGTCAGTTGGTTTCCCATTGTTGCAGAGATGCAACACGTCAGAGGTACAGGAGGAAGTTTGGGGTGATGTTGCTTAATTTCCCCTGCCCTGTTGATAAGGCTGGGTGCATGTCCCAGGACAAAAGACTTCAGACTGACCAAAAGGGGCTTTTCCAGCAGCTTTTGGGCCCCCAGACCCATGCATCTTAGTGATTCCCAGCCTTAAGTCACAGAGTGATACCAGCCCATGCTCTACCTGCAGACTCGGGGCAAAAGCCTTGGCAGGGAAATTGGAAGGAGCATATTCAGGTTTATTTTAGTTTTAGAGCATATTTGGTTTTAGGATCTTTCTGACTCTTGGTCTCATTGGTTTCATCTTACAGGAAATACTTGGTCAGTTGGGAAGTCTCCCATATTTCACTCAGCCCCAAAGTCCAAATTCTGTCCCCTCTCCTCATCCAAATCTGTGGTAATTAATTACACAGTTAAAACCTCAACTGCTCTTCCTTTGCTGGAGCCAGGCAGTGATTCCCACTACCCAGTACTGCTCCTAGACACCACTCCAGTGCCAGCAGCTCCAGCCTATTCTTGGCTGGGAATTGCTTGGCCAGGGGAAGCTCTGCAGCATCCCATCCTCCCTGCCAAAGTAATTGGGGCCAGGCAGGGAGTACCCAGCACTCGGAAACCTGGGACTGCACATGCCACTGCAAAGAGAAAATAAAGTGCTGCAGCCATTAGTGAGTTGTCATTAATTGTTCTCCTGGTGAATGAATGAATGAGGAATCTTGGAGGGAAGAATTCCCATCTTCTCCCGGTAATAATTGTTTCTGCCTGACAAGACATCTCGAACCAGGAAATCCACACAGAAGGGAACAAATCCCTGTTTTATTTTGAGTGCTGTTTAGGCTTGGATGGCACTTCAAGCATGTGCCCTGGGTTCAGTGGGAACTGCCAGGAGTTTTATTCCCTGGCAATTATTCTCATGTACAGCCCTTCTGACACAGGATAAACAATTGAATAAAGACTCTTCTGCATTTTAAAAACCCCAATTCTCAGCTATGACAGCCCTCAGATCCCTACAAACTCCCTGTCCAGTTCAAAACACTCTCAAACTGAACAAGATACAGCAAAATGAGCCAAAATTCCTTACACAGCTGTTAAACTTTTATAACCAACCACAATTTCTTCCCCCCAGTTTAACACAGAACGATTTGTAAGCCTCACTTTAGGGACAAGATAAAGAGCCTTTTTTGGGTTGGGAGAACCCTTCTCCCAAAGATTTGCAATTACTGTGGTTTATTGGATGGGAATGGTCCAAGTTTTGATAATTTTCTTGGAAGACGCTAATTAACAGATCAATGCTGTGGCCCCAGCTGACCTTCACATGAGCTTTCCAAGGGCTCTCTCCATCAGCAAAGCACAAAGGTCTACACTTCACATTTTGTCTGGTTTTTGCTCCAACAAACACGAAATTCCAACTGCTACTAAATGCCAGGAATGAAAGGACACTGTAAAATACTGGGAAAAGGCCTGTCCTCAGCTAAATATTTCACATTGAAAAAAAAATCAAATAGGAGGTGGAACCAATGGGTCAGAAGTGTAAAAATTACACCTCAGAGCATCTGCTTGAGCAAACCCTGGGGCCAGACAAGCAGAGAGATATTTTATTATTTGTGGCCTGCTGTAAGTGGTGTTTCAGGGAGCTGCAGGCCCAAGGAAGGGCATCCAGCATCCATGTGAAGGACGTGTGTTTACAGCTATATTGAATATTGATCTATGCATACTCCACTGGCAATAAACTTCTTAATATGTACTTGAAAATCCCAACTCATACATCCTTCCCCTGAAGGCTCAAGGGCAAGGGGAGGTCTGATTGCTTTGCAGAAGTGAAATTTCTTCATGTGTCTGTTGAAGGAGTTAAACAGGGTGTGATACATGATCTGCCCTGAGGAGGGAAAAGCCAGGAGCAATTCTGCAGGTTGCTAAAACCTACAGTAGGAACCATTGTGCACCGCTGAAATTTAAAATGGATGAATTGCATGCACAATTTTATTTTTAATTCAGCACTTATTCTGCAAATGTTTTAACAGCTACTGTGAGAAAAATATTTTTTAAAGAAGTCAAGAAACAACAAAAAAAGAAGAAAGAAAAAAGAGGAAGAAGAAAGAAAAAAGAGGAAGAAGAAAGAAAAAAGAGGAAGAAGAAAGAAAAAAGAGGAAGAAGAAAGAAAAAAGAGGAAGAAGAAAGAAAAAAGAGGAAGAAGAAAGAAAAAAGAGGAAGAAGAAAGAAAAAAGAAGAAGAAGAAAGAAAAAGAGGAAGAAGAAAGAAAAAAGAGGAAGAAGAAAGAAAAAAGAGGAAGAAGAAAGAAAAAAGAGGAAGAAGAAAGAAAAAAGAAGAAGAAAGAAAAAGAGGAAGAAGAAAAAAAAGAGGAAGAAGAAAGAAAAAAGAGGAAGAAGAAAGAAAAAAGAGGAAGAAGAAAGAAAAAAGAGGAAGAAGAAAGAAAAAAGAGGAAGAAGAAAGAAAAAAGAGGAAGAAGAAAGAAAAAGAGGAAGAAGAAAGAAAAAGAAGAAAAAAGGGGAAGGGGAAAGGGGACAGGGGATAGGGAGAAAAAAAAACAGGGAAAAAGAAAAACAGGGGAAAAAAAAAGAAAAAAAGAAAAACAGGGAAAAAGAAAAAAAAGAAAAATCAAATGGTTTGACTTGCAAGTGCATGAACAGCCGACCACAGCTTTATACTGACGTACAGGAAGCCTAAAGCAAATCCAGGAGTCTTTATTACCAGCTCTGCCAGTCCAGTTCAGAAGTTACTGTATAACCAACTCTTCCTGCCATTCCTTGGCCCTGGGAATTAGCACTAATAAATGTCAAGAATAGGACTGACCAACTTCCATCCTTTTTAAAGGGCGATGGATGTGAGGCCTCAGGTGTTTCTTTGGTGTGATTTTTCATCAAAAACAGTAAATTACGTCAAATCCTGTGCACGTGCCTTTTACTGCAGGGGGTTTTACACCTGAAAAGATTGAGAATATCAAAGACTTGCAAGTAAATTCAGACATTTGTTTCTACGTTGACAAGCTCCAATCACGTTTTACACTCTTAGGAAGTAAAAGAAACGGGGGCGAAAGCTTGTTTTCTTTCCAGTCCCCTCTGCAACATCCCTTGCAACTTAAGAGCAACTGCATACTTACAAACAAAGTATCACCCCCGGTGTGAGACTAACTGGAAAAAAACACCCTTGATTTGTTGAACTGCTTCTTTTTCCATGTGGCTCTTCCAGGAAACAACACAGAACACACCAAAATTGCACACACACACAGACAATTGCTGATTTGCATCTCAAATATGGCATTACCTTCTTAGTCACCACTTTATCACTAAGTTGTCACAAAATTCATTCACGTTCATTTCCTAAAACTATTGTAGAAGTTGGGTCTGAGTGAAGATGAGTCCGGCAGTGCCCTGTCTTGTCCTCTTCCCAACTAAACCCAGCTCTCACTCCTGTGCTGCCCCTTTCCTCTCCCCCAGACCAAACCACAGACCTGGAGCTGCACAACCTCCCCAAGCCAGATTTAGCATGAGAGGTACAACCTCCAAGCCAATTTCCAAACTTCTGGTGACTTTTGAGCAATAAATGGAAATAGGGAGAAGCCAACATGAAATCTGACACATCCAGAGTGAATTCTACAGACTGATTAAATATTTTGATTAAACATTTCCTCTGCCACCTCTCCTAAATTCTGCAGCCAGTCATTATTGGGAATTTACTTCACCTTTCTTAATCACTTTCTAGAAGTTTTCCCCTTGACAAGGGTTGAATCCAACCTCCAAGAAGTAGGATTTAGATGCCCTGGTCCATCATTTAGGGTCAGCATCCTACAAGTCATGGAAATAGCACAGGAAGAGGAGCTGGGACAGCCTCGTGAGCCACAGGGGCCACTATGCTTTGATATCCATGGACATTAACTTTGACAAAGTTAATATTTCCAGTCTTTCCCAATTTTTATGCTTTCACAGGTTTTTTTCCTGCCTTTGACACAATTCCCAAATAGACTTGTTGGTGTTTTGGCTCGTGGGCAGTTGCACCTGACACAGCTTGGCACAGTCACAGCAAAGATTGAAGTCTTTGAAGCACAAAGTCAAAAATATGACTTTAGAAGGAACAAAAATTCATTCCTGGGAGTCACACCCTCCTGCATTTTCTGAGAAACTACAACAGGAGAAAACAAATGCTGGGGAAAGCATGGAGAAAAATAGGATGCCTAATCCCTGCCTTAAAGCACCGTGTTTAGGTTGAGGTCAGCTCCAATGGCAGAACAAGATGATGGAACAAGTTGACCTTCTCTGGCATAGACATGATTTCTCAAGCAAATTAACCTTTTTCTCACCTACAGACAGAACCACAAAAACAAAACAAACAACCCATAAATCAACCAGTAAACCTGTTATTTTAGAAAAGACAGAGTAGTGAAGTAAATTCTTCCAAAATGCCCTTACATCATTCATAGAGACAGAAAAACAATTACAAAGCAAATCAGATCCTTTCTTTAATTGATTGCACTCAAGTTCTTTCCTCAAGTAGAAATGTTGGGGGGAAAAAAAAAAAAAAGGAAAAATCAACGAGTATTTCAATTCCAGGCATCAGTGATGACATCTTCCTTTGGATTGCTTTCCAGCAGTTTATATACTATGGGAAAGATTAAAACAGTCCCTGTTAATCTCCTCCAAAAATGAAGCTTCAAAATACTGCCTTGGATTATTATACAAACATAAGAGATCATTAAAAATGGAGTTTTGGAGCGGGTGTTGTGGGTGTTTGGGTTTTGCTATTCGGGAGTTTAAAACTTCTCTTTTAGCAACAAGAGGAACAGAAGAGTTAGAGGAAAGGTTAAAAAACCCACCCAACCCAAACCCTCTTGTCACCTCTGTCATCAACCCTGACCATGCCCTACTGACAGAGCTTCAGCAGGAGCTGGAATGATCCTATTCCACAGTGATGGCTGCTCTGGAATCCAGGTAGACCCAGGCTAAGTGAAGCAAAACCAAATCAAAGTCCTGTGAAGCCTGTTTTTTCCCCACTTAACACTAAAAGCAAGGTCAATCCATGCTGATGAGGAGTGCTGCTCTTGTTCAGTCATTAATGATGTATTAATTCAATGTTTTTGCCCTAAGGCTTTAGTCTGATGACTTCAGGTCCACCTTTCAGCTATCACTGTCCCAGCACATCAGTCCAAACACCACTGCAAATATCCTCACACACTCCCCCCAAAAAATATCATACTTGGACCTATACAGTGCTCCTCTGTTCCTGCTGTAGATTTCCTTGGGAAAAACCTTCATTCCTTAATGCAAACTCAACCTGTCACAGCACCTGCCCTGTGCTGGTGAGGCAGGAAGATGAATTACCCTGATTTTGGAGCCTACAACATTGCAGTGCCACCAGTGTCACCTTCTAGGAGTGCCAGCACTCAGCAATGGGGGAGAAACAAAATGGATTGAAGTCAGGATTCTTCATCATTTGAGATTCTAGGCACATAAAAAGTTATAGCAACTTGCATTCCTAATTGAGAGTGCTTCTCTGGGAGGGCTGACATTCCCATCCCTCTGGCTGAGGGGATACAGCTCTGATGCCCAGAGAGGCAGCTCCTGAGAAAAACCAGTTCTCCTCATGGTCTTTCACTGCAAGTCAAAATTCTTATCATGATCTGTCCAGGCTCTTCCCATGTCTTGCTCAAGAACTTGCTTTCATTTGCTATTCCTTCTTTTTTTCCAGGTAGAGCTCCTGGCCCCCTGTCTCACAAAAAACCTTTCCAACTCTCTTGGTCTCTGCCTTGAATTTCTTGCTCTTATCTTCCGAATAAAACAAGGCAGAGATCTGGACTGAAATCCTGTTGAATCACCTGACACAAAGTGGTCTAATGCAAAGTGCAGCCAAACTCAGAAATACTTCTACTGTGTCAGGTCCCGAAGTGCAGCTCTCAGGGCACTTTGGCCAAGCTGGGTGCTGAACTAATGACCGAACAAACCCCGAAGCAAAAGTCACCAGAAAGTGCTAATCCTTCTCCTGGAGAAAGTTTATCACTCTGGGGTTAGGTTACAGCTGTGGCAGAGAGACCAGATAAATCCTTTTAAATTATATTCCACTAAATGATTATCCATTAAGTGGAAGAAGTATCTTCTGCACTAAAAGCTTTGCTACTCAATAGAACTAATGACAAATTAAAGCTGACCGTGTAAATAAGCAAGAAGGGAGCTGATCTGATTTTGCACTTTACTGAAAAAAGTGACAGATTAATCAATTTAAATTCACTACAGAAATATTTATTGTGAGACCCAACAGTCACAATTAGAGCTTTCTCTCCCTCTAAACAAACTCTTATTTGTGAAGAATACTTTTCCAGTTTGAACAGAAAGCACAGGTTCTCATTGCAAGTTTCCACTTGAGATTAAATACCAAATAAACAAAAATATTTAAGTTGTTTTCATGTCACACAAAAAATATTCTTATTTTTGTCAGCTGCCTTTCTGGGAAAAAAGGCAGTAGGTGGAAGACAGAAAAAGCAGTGAAGGTAAAGACATGTTTTCATGTTGCATTTTATAAAAATTTAACTACACCCAGCTATCTCTTTTATTGTGCTTGAAAGAATTTCTGAAAAACACTTGGCATTTCAATTTTATTTTCCAAAATACATGCACTCAATTTACCATAAACAAATGTATGTGATCATTCGATAGAGAGAAAAAAGAAGAACATTACACAATAAAAAGCTTAATAAGCCATGACATTTATGAGGTCAGTTAAAGTCAGTGTTAAATGTGTTAATTACATATGATATAAGAACTAGATAAAGATATGGAAGAACAAGACAAACATGTTCAGAAAGTTTCCAGCCTGATAAAATTTTATATACATTGGGAATTTATGTGGGTATAAAGAAGTGCTTTTAATGGGAATAACCTTCAGGAGTTTCCTGAAAATAGTTTTACAGGTCTAGAAAATCCAGGGCTCATCCAGGGTGTTTAAGGGCTTCTGCTGAACAACATGAAGACTTTTTGCTTAGCAATCCAAGCTGGTTCTTCTAAAGGAAATTTGTGGAAGTATCAGAACTGCAGCACTCGAGACCCTTGTACCAGCTGCCCAAAATCTGGCAGATGCTTAAATGTTTAGCTGAGACCGTGTCGAGGAGACAGACAGATCTGGAGAGGGGCAAAGGGTGTGAGCTATACCTGAGGATCCAGAGAAAAAAAATTTCTTTACTGTGCAGAGCATCTCACCACATATTTTTTTCCATCATCTGAAGTCTGTCTGGAAGAAGGTGGCTTTCTGTAAGGAATAATTCCTGAGCAAGGCTCCTGAACCACCAATTATGAGTGGATGCGAGTGTGGGGGAGACTCTGGGCTCAGCCTTTACGGATTTCACCAGGATTAATGTTCAACCAGAAGTTAGAAAACAAGTAGATTAGATTTTAGCAGAGCAAAGTTGGGAGAGTAAGTGCAGGGTGAAATTCAACATGATAAAGCTGGGGAGAGAAAGGACACAGAGGAAATAGAAAGTGTTCAAAGATAAATTAATGTATGCCCGGGGGTTGTGTGTGCCACCTCCCAGTAATTGCACAGGGAATGTTCAAGTTGTTTTTTCTATATTTTTTTTCTTGTAAAGCCAGTGTGAAGGAACATCAAAATGTAAAAGTAATCAACAGTGGAAGAAAAGGCAGACACAAGTTATAAGACATCAAATACAGAGCAGGGTTGGAACAATTGCATAATGAAGTTGAGAGCATAAAAAGCGATAAGAAAAGCAAAGGCAGCAAATGAAAAGAAAGTTTACAGGGAGGTAAAATAAAATTAGAACAGTTTCCAGGTCCAGGGAGAAAGCAGAAGGCTGGAAAAGCAGCCTAGGTATCTGCCAGAGTCAGGACAAGGTGTTATCCAAAGAAGTGACAGTGCTAAACTCCTAAAATATTGCTCTGTGATTTGGAGAGTAATTAAACTTTAAACCACCTCGCAGAAGGTGGCATGGACAAGACAAATCCCAAAGAGTTTTCTCTCCTTAGGAACACCCAAGGCAGCCTGAGGAGGGCTCCTGGGCAGACCAGAACAAGCTGAGCTGGTCCAGAGGATCAGGGGACAGGAAAACACAACTCTTGGACAACGTCTCCCAGTCTGGATGACCCCAGGCAGTCACCACCATCCCTCAGAGCCCTGACAGACTTCCTGTGCCATGTCCTCTCCCCAGAGAGCTGTGACAGGGAACAGGTCCCAGAGAAACAGCCCACAGAAAGGACACAAGAAGTATCACTAACTTTTGGAGAAAGAAGCTGAAATTTGGCTGCCTTGACAGTCCTCAATCCCAGCTGGAAGGAACAGAGTTTGCACTTCACTCTCAAGTCACCAAGTTCTTCCCTCATGGAAGACTTCCCAGTTGCTGGACTAATTCCTGTGACCTTCCAGGTCAGGTAGACCTTTCCTATGTCCCAAGGATATAATAATGTCCCTACAGATTCTGGCCAAGTTTTCCTCCTCAGGCCTTCCCAAGACAGAGTTCTCCACCCCAGAGCCAGGTGGAGCTTCCCAAGGACACAGGGGAACCTTGCACAAGTTGTACTCCTACATCAGCCCAGGGCACCTCTTCTGCAACCTCACATCAAAGGGGACCTGAGCTGCATCCCAATCACATTGGGCATGAAGGTGTCTTTTGTTTTCTGTTGATAACAGAACATCCTTTGGCTCAACACTATTTTCAGCACCAGAGCCTGAAGGACACATTCTCCCTGAATTTAAGATGCTGTTTCTACCTTTCCTTCATGTAAGCTATTAAAGTGAGAGTTCACACTGAAGTCCTCACCAGAAGCAGGGACTGAAACACCAGTGACAGATTCAGAAGCCAGCCAGGGACAAATGTTTTGCCCAGGCTCCCTCCACAGATCAACCTTTCTGCCCATCTAAAACAAGTATTAGTGAGTTTGTGCTCTTCTTGGTTAGTTAAAGTACCATCAGGAGATGGAAAGCAGAAATAGGACAGAAGAGGTAGGTTTTATAGAATGCCAGAATGGTTTGGGTAGGAAGGGAAAGCTTAAGGCTCATTCCATCCTAACCCCTGCCATGGGCAGGAACACCTCCCACAGTCCCAGGTTCCTCCAAGCCCCATCCAGCCTGGACTTGGGCACTTCCAGGCATCCAGAGGCAGCCACAGCTGCTCTGTGTTCACTGTGCTGATTATTTCACTTATAGGTGATATTCAGCCTCTCCTGCTTATAGATACAAATGTTTTATTCCTACAGGGGCACAAGAGCAGTTTAGTCCTTGAGAGAACATGGGTTTACATTTTATGTGTCAAACAAACACAGTAGCCCCAGATATGCTTCAAACACTCCCCAAGGCAGTTCTCTGAATAACCTCATCCCTCTCTCTCTGCAGGCAGTCCAGTGACAGGCATTGCAAGGAGGGATGCTGAATTCATTCCAGCCCTTATTCCCAAGTACAGTGTCAGCTCCGTGGTTCTGCCACCATGAATTAGCAGGACACCATACTAACCAGAATTTGTGTTTCTCAAGTTGTTTCTGTTGTACTTTGAGCCTTAAAGTCTTCTTAAAAACTAGAGAAATACCATTCAGGATGTTGGTTTTAAAGTGTTTCAATGAATGAAGAGAACCAGGAGGCAGCTGCAGATATTTTGTGCCATGTTCATATTTCTTTGAAGCTGTAAATAAATAGCAGCTTTTGCACCTTGTATGATTTCCCAAAGGAGAAAAAGAATATAAGAAACTACCTGGTCTAAGAGTTCTGCGTCTCTCTTTCTGCTGCCGCTAGAGGGAGAAGCCTATTCCTGGTATCCCACGACTTCTAGGCTGTTTTATGGAATAGAAACGGAATTATTTCCATTACAGGGAAAGACGTTTGTCCCTCTATGATAAGCAGGGATAAGGCAAAGGGAGAGCCTCTAAAATGAAGTGGGATAAACATTTCCTCCCCCACTCCCAAATAAACTCAAATTACAATCCTCAAACCTTGTGAATTTGAACACTGCTGCAATTGTTCTTCTTTGTTGGAATACAAATCCTTCCACTGTGTTTACTCCCGTTGCATCCAGGGCAGAGGAGGCCAAACAGGAAGAAAGGAGAATACTGCGTTCCTATCAATATAGGAACAAAGGGTGTTTTCTAGTGGCTTGAACTAATTCTGATTGAAAAGCCATAAAATTTTCAATTAGCTGCAAGGAACAGTGGAAATTCATTGTGGGCAGGAGAAGATCCTAAAAAGAGCATTTAAATAAACTAAAATGTCCCACACTTCTGGATTTGCACTTCTTTGTCTTGTTCTTATTCAATTTAAAAGAGTCATACTGGTGAATATTTCTTATGTCACTATATTTTAAATATTTGAACTAACAATGATTTCTTTGGATAAGTGTTTATAGCAGTGGCACAATCCTTTCACTGCTATGGAAGATATTGAAAAACAATCTCAAATCTGAGTGAAAAAACATTAGCACCTTCCCTAAATATGAAACATCTCAGACATGCAAAGTAACCCCCAAAACGTGCTTTCAAACACAGGCTACTGGTGGCCAACAATGTGCAAACAGACCTGGCTTTGTGACACAGAACCTGATGAACACTACAGACTTAGAGGGTAAAAAAGTCATTTTTCCAGACAATGAGGCTCTTTGCAGGCTCAGGGCTTGGCCACATCTCTTCTGGGATAGTCATTGTCCTTGCTCTCTCCATAAAAGGGCGGCAACACTGGCCCTTAAAATCATCAAGGTTGAAACTTCGGCAAGCTTAGATTTAAACTGCAGGTGCTAACATCATCATATTCCTAGGATAATCCCAAAGGATTCCTTCCTGTCCTTTAAAGGGTTTGAAAAGTGGCTAAACCCACCCAAATATGAAAACCTTCTCATGGTTCAGCTGTCCCAACCTCCTGCTGCAGTGGCCAAGATTAGCAAGTTATCCCTCCTATAACCCCTGTGTTTTATCCCAAATGTATCAAAGCATCCTGCCTATGGTTTTGACTGGAAGAATCCCACTCTCCACCTGATCTTTTGTCACTGTCCTACAGCCTTGACACAATTATCCTGGATATGATTCCTCAGCAACACACTCAGCCTAAATTCTGCCTCTTCTCATCCCACACTAAACAGGAAAATAGTTATTCCAAATGTAATTCCAATTCTCTGACAATTAATAGTAAAATTTTTAAAAAGCAAGATGAGAAAAGTAACAGAAGACTCCCAGGCTCAGTGCAGGGGCTCTCCTGAGGCTTGGAGAGAAGCACATCCTCTCTCATCAGCTGAAAACCTGGGGAGCCAAAGCATCAACTACAACAAGTTTTCTTTTCCTGGTGCTTTACTTGATGTTTTTTCAGACCAGCTGCAGCACTTCCCTCACTGAATGGGAGGTCACTTCAGCACTGTATCTGTAAAAGAGGCTGGAATCTCAAATTGGTGGTAAAAGTTCAAACTCATGACCCATCACATCTACAGTATTTTGTTGTCATTTTTGTGAGAGTGACAGGGTTTGGGATTTGAAAACTGCAGCTATATTTGTACGATCCAAGCGATTTTCTTCTCCTGTGATGATTTCATAGCAGAAAGCTTAAGACAACATTCCAGATTTTCCACCCTTTGGTGTGCATGTGTCTATGTACATGCACACATATATAGAAAATAGAAAACATTCCCCAGTAAGTTTTCCTTTCTGAAAGGATTTTCACCAGCCTTGCAGAGTAACAGCATATGCAATATATATGTCACTCAAACATTTCCCTTAACTGCAAAGTTTGTGTCAAAATCTGTTCCATAACAGCTCCACAACGTGCACTTCACATAACCCTGAGCTGCAGGTTAGGCTCCACTTTAAGTATGAAATATTAAGTGAGCTCATAATAGCTAAATCACTCCATTGTCATCCTGGCACTAACCCAGGTTGGCACAGCTCACGCTCCATGATGTCACCATTTATACCTTGCTGCAGTTGCCAGCAGAGCCCAGTTTGCATAAATTAGCTTTGATCGATGAAAAGTGTTAACATCTTTTATTTTTACCTTGGAGCACACTTGGAGTGATCCTTTTTAGTGTTTTAAAAATGCGTACGGGTGGCTTAAGTGCCAGGTTAGAATATATTGCAGTACCAGCCACAGGAGAATGGTGAGTGCACTGGAAGTTGGACGGACTGGGGACAACAAACACCCCTGGCCATCAGCAACACTTTGATAACATCCAAAAAGCCACCTTCAAATCTGCAGGTTGGAAAGACTTTCAAAGCCAGCCCTGAAATAGTAAAGACAGCTGTAGGATGGATTTCACCATGCCTCCACACATTAAACCCCATCCCACTTTGCATCAACGCCCACTGAAATAAATAACTCAAGAACCACACAACATAAATAACAGCAGAATGGTTTGGGGGGGAAAATCATCTCTCCATCTTCTAAAAATAGCTTCCTTTTGGCTACGCTGCTCCTTTATGTCTTTCCTTGAGAAAGCAAGGATGAACAGAATACTGATTGGGATTCACTGGCAGAGGCAGCCTCAGGAGCTGCATTAGAGGCACATTTCTCCCCCGAACCTGCTGATTTTCAGAAGGAGAGGGTATTTTCCATCTCCTTGGTCCCAAGGTTGGCTCTGTGGCTGCCCATTCCCTACTCCTCTTTATCCATGTGGTTCTGAAGGCTGTCCCTGCCAAAGATGTGCTGTGGGGTGGCTGAGATTCTGAGCCCCAACACCAAATCCAGCACAGCCCCAAAATTCCCTCTGTGTTTGCACGGAACTCTCAGACGGACCTACAGACACATGAGGAAATGCAGGTTTATCCACCCAACCTTCCACAGCCCTTCCCTGGTCCTCAGTTCTTACAAATGTAGGGGTAAACCCTGACCAGGGTTAAGCTGAGGGCTCCCATCCTTGCTCTCTTCCATTTCCAAATCCTGATGGATCACATGAAATTTCCTTCATGTCAGCAAGTTTAAACTTGGTCACACTGAGTTCACACAAATCATGGAATCATGGAATGTTTTGGGTTGGAAGGGATCTTAAATACCAACTAATCCAGCCCCTGCCATGGGCAGGGACACCTTCCACTATCTCAGGTTGCTCCAAGCTCTGTCCAGCCTGGCCACAGACACTTCCAGGGATGGGGCAACCACAGCTTTGCCAGGCCTCACACTCCTAAAATAAGGTCTCCTCCACTGCTCAAAGAGCTTAACCCCAAAGCAGAAGAGATTGCAAAGAAAATTTTGAATTTTTTACTATGGACCCAATTCCAGAGATATTTTGAAGCAGAAATCCTCTCCCTGGGCTGACGTCATGGAGACCTGGGTTGGTTCACCCAGAGGCTGTGAGCAGACCATCCAATGCTTCGAGTTCCTCCAGGGGAAGAGCTCGGGCACCCAAAATTCCTTATTTTACCACACTGCCATGTTTTTGAAATTCTCTGAAACACACTGAAACAAAGGGAAAATACCTGTGCTTCTGAGCTTTACAGCTGAGGGGAACAACGGGAGTCAAACACACAGAGCCAAATAAATGGTGAAGAAGTCAAATCAAAGACTATCCCCATCCAAGGTTTATTTCGGGACCCCAAGCACTACGAGGGGAGCCCCAGCCCTTTCAGAAACAAGCTGTTTCTGCTATTGCTGGCTTGGGACAAAAAGCACACTGCTGCTAACCTCTTACATAAAGTGAGCAGGCAAACAGCTGAATTGCTGACCCTGTGTGGCCTTTTCCCCAGGATTTGTGGGTTTGCACAAAGAAGCCAACATTTTACATGCAGCCCTTGATGGAGTTTGGAATTGTGCAGAAACCCTGTTTGGAGTGCACACTCTTGACCAAATTGTTTGTGTACAATGTTCCTCCACTCTGCTGCCAAACACTGGAGGTCTCTGGGTTACTTTTTCTATTTTTATTTTATTATTTTTTTTAAGCTGCTTGGTCATACACAACTTTGAGTGCCTAGATATACCTCCACTGCCATTAGTATTGCAATATAATACAAGTCTGCTGTCAGGCATGATTTTTTTCCTAGAATCTATCCTTTCTTTCAGCCAAGCACTCAGGCCTCACTAGATATGAGCTCAAAAATTATTAAACACTTCTTGGCTCCGAGTCTTTTGTGCAGGCAGAGATATATATCAGGTTTATTTTATGAGTGGGAGATACTTAGCAAGAGCAGTTGACTTGGTCTGCGTTTTGAGTAAACAATTCTCTTCATCTTTCCATGCAAATTGATCAAGATTTTTGGAGGCTTTTGTCAATTGCTAACAGATATAAAACATTCATAAGGAAATGCCACTTCCACTTGAGTGGGGAAAAAACCTCAGGCACCAGGTGCCAGCAGCTCCTTTCATTAAGCCAGAGGCTGCACCGGCTTTCCCTGCCCAGCAAACCCCAGTGCCTCCAGCACTGCTCCCATTAGATCCGTGAAAACCACTCGAAAGCCTGTGCTGCAGCAGGGGAACTCGAGGACCACACGCTCCCCATTCCCTGCATGTTTAAATCATCCCCAAGGAATCAAGTCTCACACCTCAGAGGAGGAGAAAGTGCGAGTGACCCGAGAGCCCAACTGGTGGATTACACAAGGGGAGGATGAAAGCACGAAACACCACAATGCCCGAATTCAACAACAACAAAACAGCATTGAGGCATCACAGGACAAAAATCCCCATTGTACATTTGATTTCCAGCCATCCCAGCTCTGAGCTGCTAAAAACTAAAGGATATACCACTCCCTCCTCCCCAGCTATCCCAAATCCAACTTCGGGGTTTTTGTTTTGGTTCGAAGGCACATTAATTCTTGTGAAGGCACAAAGTGTTACCTGGAATAGCACTTCAAATGCAAATTAAGGGCTGTGTAAAATTATTGTAGTGCAAGAGTACCATGGTTTATTAACAGCAGATTTGCAAGGTTAATTTTCAATTATGTATTTCTTATTAGTTTTCTAGCTGTCTTGCTATTATTAAATTTAAAGAGGAAGATACTTTCAATGTGTCCAGCTTCTGTGGCGTTATTACTGATAATTATTCCTATTTTCCAATTTGTGTTACTCTCATGTCTTGCAAAATTTGTAATTAATGAGCAAATAATTATAGCAGCACTTACTAGAGCTGCTTTAGTTAAAGCTGTGTCAGCTTTTGTATTAGGATCCCCATTTTTCAAGGGTTTATAACTCAAGCATAAAAATTCACTCTGGGCAGAGCCTTGTCATAAGAGCTGTCTGCTGAGCAGGATTTTTTGTTTTTAAATATTTCTAAGCAGCATTGTTTTGTTCTTTTTCCTTAAAGTTATGGACACTTCAATATAGCTTAAAACTTCCAAGGGCGTTAAGCTTACAGCAGTCTGTTTTCCTATGCTCCAACATCTTGAAAGTAAAGACGTTTTAAGGTTTGGGCATTCACCTTTACAAATAGGAAACAAGATGCCTCATCATCTCCAAAGCCCAGGACTGGGTTTGTAGTGCCTAGCTGTCATTAGCTTTAGAAAACAGACACAGAAGAGGGTTTGATATTCAGGGATGTTTGCGCTGATCCCACCCAGTAAAGCACTCAGGCACTGCCTCAATTAAGACACAAGTGTGATCCTTAGGAGTCAACAGGACTGGCCAGGCTCTCTGGGATGCCCAAACCATTCACTGCCCAATTCAGCAGAACAAAGCTTTCGATGGGAGTTCTGGACTGTCCCCATTCACTGCCGCCGCTGTCCACACGTCTGGGAGCACCGAACACAGCAGGGATCTCTCCTTCAGGATGCTAAGGGCCCCCGGGGCTTGAACAGCTCAGCACCCTCTCAACGAGGTGCTCAGAATCACACAGAGGCCTGGCCGGTGCCGGTTTAAAATTTTGCACAAAACCGGTGCATCTTTTGGTGTGGGGAAGAGGAAACCCAAAGGGGAAAGCAGCAGATCCCAAACCCACAAGTTTACTATGCACATTCTGCCACAATATAAAATTGGAAAGTGACAGCTCCAGAGCAAACATTCTGCAAAATTTAGGCTCTACAGGAGAGCCTGTCACTGCTGCTTCCTCCAGGAATTCCATATGGTCACTCACCCAGAAACACTGGACACTTCCCTTCATCACGCCTGCTGTTCTGCAACCTTTGTTCTGCAAAGGGCCTTGGAGCAGCCATGAGCTGCTGAAGAGGCACCCTCGGAAATCTGGAATCATTAGGGTTGGAAAAGGCCTCCAAAATCAAGTGACTCTTGGAGTGTTTGACCTTAATATTGAGCTTAACTAAAACAAGACCACCATAACTCAGCAAAGAGATAAACAGTGATGTGAAAATCAGCTTCAGTGCATTTCACACAATCTTTGAGGAGCAGGCTGGGTTTAGACCTTTCCAGCAGCAAACAAACAGCAAAAAAATCCCAGTTTTACTACAAGACATAGTCAGAGATGAGATAAAACTAGGGAATGATGGGGCCTACCTGCATCAGCCACAGAAAGTCAGACAATACAAGGTTTATCCTCTTGAAAATCCAAGTGACTTATTCCTTAAGCCTCTTCATCAGGAAAGGAAGCTGAGCCTTCTCAGCACTTTTTATTTACCCTTCTGTTACTACCATCAGCTAAGGTTTTTCACACCCTCATTTGAGATAATTATCTCCTCATGTTTGAGTTCATTGCTGATGAGGGGACCCAGTTTTTAATCTGTTGGTTAATCCAGATTTGTGGCATTTGGAGCCTTTTACTGACTAAGGATCCAAATATGCCTTCTCCCTGGTGTCATCCTCATAGCCAAACCATATTTTATAATCCTGTACATCATTGGTAAACCCCTCCAATCATTTGCAAACTCCCCTGTGTTTCAAGAATTCTGGTATTTTTATTTTGCATACATGCAGACCCTGCTCCAAATATGGCTGATAAATATATTGTATAAATAATATAATAAATACAAAAACTCCTACCATCTAAACCAAGTGCTCCTCCTCATTTTTGGGGCCTTTTTATCTTGCAGGTAAATATTTTCCCTTACTAACCTGTGTCAAGAGTTTCCCCCCAGTTCAGATTAATCTGCAAAATCAAAGGAATCTCTAAGAGTTGATATTCCCTGGTTTCTCATGGCCTCCTATTTTGGCTATAACCATGGTGCTGCCAGATTTATCATGTCTGTATGGCACAATGTGTACCTCATTATTCTCTCCTGGCAGCTTTGTATGGCTTTCACGTACATGCAAAAATAATTTACATTTTTTGAGCATCTGAATTAAGGAGAGAATAGAACTATGACATCGAGAGCTGGAGATTTTATACAAATTTATTTATAAATATAAATCACATGTGGAATGCAAAATTACACAAATGTCTTCTACAGATCAGCAACCTCTTAAAGAAATTATATCTTTACTTTTTTGTAGGTAATGCGTAAATATGTTATCCATAGATTTGCAATGGGAATAGAAACTTGGTCAAAATCCCAAGTGAAATTTTGGAACATGATGGGATCAGCTGTGTGACAAGGAATCTTTCCACTTCTACATCAGTGACTGGACATGATTCCCTGTCACCAACCTGTGTCACACTGGGGTGGAATCCCGGCCCTGCTGAGGTCACTGGCAGATTCCTGGGTGGATTTACCCAGACCAGGGTGCTCCAATGTGCCAAGGGACATCCAGGAAGGGCAGCAACATCACGAGTCCAACTCATATGCTCCTGTACCCACATCACACTCACAGCACCTGTGCCCGAACTTGTGTTACTCAGAACTCCAGAATAACTTTCCTGGGAAAATCCAGCTACTTGCATCTAATTCCAATACTCCCAAGCACCATAAATCCTGGTGTTTTCCTTGTCTTTTGGAATTTCAGAATGGAATAGAACGTACTTTTGAAAGTGGGATACAAGTGATGAGGATTTTCTGACTATAGAGCCTCTCCAAACAAATAATGTGACAGTAGTTCCTTGGATTTCAAAACAATTATCGATTTCATAACAATTATGGATTTTGGATACAACTAAAGCTTCATTGAGTTTCTTTTACACATTTTGATACCTTTTCTCAGCTCCAGTCTTGGGTTTTCCCTTTTTCCCTCTTTTGGGGCCTGGTTGTTCTCTCATTTTCTCCTCTATCACAAAATCTCTGCCCGGTGGAAAAAAAACAGTGGTTGTTTTCTTGACTTTCTGACAAAATAATCTGTGAGGTCTCAGTTTTGATGAACAGTTTTGGCATAACATTACTTCTACTTGTTGGAAGTGACATCCAAAGCATCTCAGAAATCTTCATGCTGCCCATCCCTATGCCACAAGGAATTCTTCACTGAGCAGTCCTATTCCCATTGCACTTCATCCCCTCAAAAAAGGGAGAATTGTTTCCTAAGGAGAAAAAAAAAAAAAAAGCATAAAAATATTAACTCCCAGTGCCCTGTTCTTTCCTTAGCTCTGCTTCTACACTGAGGTTAAATACAACATTGGAATCAAAACTAACATAGAAAATAACTTTTCCCTAAGTAAGAGCATCTCCATGGGATGTTTGTTAACCTGAGCCTCTGTAATTCACAGGACACAATCACAAAATCACTACATTTGGAAAAGACCTCCAAGGTCATCCATTCCAACCTTCAACCCAATTCCACCATATCCACTAAAACAAATCACCCACATTTCTGAGCCTCTTCACATTATTTTATGTATAAAAGCAACTAGCTGCAACTTCCTGTCATTTGGATTTGTTTAATTCCACCTTCTGAAAAACTGCAAAGGAAAGAAACTCTGGGATTACAATTGAAAAACTCATAAAATGATCCTCTGAAATTTACCACATTGGAAACTCCCTGTCAGTGTTTTTAACCATGCCACAAAATTCCTTAAAAGACACATAAGTTTTGGTTCAGTATCATGAAAGGCTTTTAACACTAATAAAGTGGATATTCTGGTGGGTGAACACTGAGGATACATTTCCAATTTTATACGTTTAGGGTGACAGAAGGAAAATACCTTTTCTAATCAGTGTATTAAGAATTTGCCCAGGTGTGGTGGGCAGAATAAAGTTGTGTTCCTCAAAATCACATTAATCTGGATATTTGGAAGACAGTAATATCTACTGTGAAGAGCAGGAGAGTGATGGCTGTGGGTGCTCAGCTTTGTATCCTGGCTGGTCTGGGACCAAACATATCCAGCAGGGCATCAGAACACTGGAGAAGAGATGAAGAAATTAAAAAGAAAAAAAGGAAGGTATAAGAATGAGAAAAGTTGTAACTAAGAAGAGCCGAGTTAACTGGAGACTGGTTTAACAAATGTGGAATATTTTTACACCTCAGGAGGGAATTGTGCTGGTACAACCTCAGGAGCAGCAGATATGCTCCAGTCCCAACTCAGACAATTGGATTTAAGCACAAGTTTAAGGACAAAGCTGAGCTGGGATAGTTTGCAAGATCACTATAAAAGCACAACCTTCCATTCTCCCAAACCATATGGGTTTGACTTCCCATATGAAGTGACAAAATAAAAATGTAATCTAAAAATAGCTCTCAAAAATGCACTGGCTGAAGACTGCTTCCTGTGCTACAATTTGATTAGCCTTATGGAAGGATTTCCATTTCGATTTCCATTTATCTCTGATTTAGAGCATGAAAAGATGCTTTTATATTTGTAAGCAGAGGAGAAAAAGGCATCTGGGATAAAAAAAATATGGAGAGAGCTCTTCCGGCTTTACAGGAGCTGCAGGAACACGGAAAATTATTTTGGAGCAGCACAAAACAAAGTGATGCCGGGATCTCTCCTTGCAATCTGCACCGAAGTTCCCTGTCAGCCCGGTGCAGGGCACATTACAAATTCCGTGCAGCTCTGGGGGAACTCAAAGGAGCCAAAAATTGTCAGAGCAGAGATCCCCCGTGCAGAGGGAGGGGTGCCAGCACGGCTCCCAGCCCGCCCGGCCCGCCGGCCCTGACAGCTCCTTCTGGCCGGCAGCGCAGCGCCGGGAGCCGCTCCCGCGGTGATGGACGGCATGGGACGCGGACATCCCCGCCCGCGCTCTGCTGGAAGGCGCCTTCCCAAAAAATCAGAGATTTGATTCTGTTTTGTTTGTATGTTTGTTTGTTTGTTTCTTCAGGGGAAAAATATACCACCCCTCCTCGAATGCTGTGTTAAGTGTTGGGGTGCTCGCTCGCTACAAGAGAGAACTTGAGGGGCTGGAGGGAGTCCAGAGTTGGGAACGGAGCTGGGAAGGGGCTGGAGCCCCAGGAGTGGCTGAGGGAGGTGAAGAAGGGGCTCAGCCTGGAGAAAAGGAGGCTCAGGGGGACCCTGTGGCTCTGCACGGTTCCCTGACGGGAGGGGACAGCCGGGGCTCTGCTCCCGGGGAACAGGGACAGAAGGAGAGGGAACGGCCTCAGGCTGCACCAGAGGAGGCTTAGATTGGATATTAGAGAATCTTTCTTCATGGAAAGGGTGTAAAGCATTGGAATGGGCAGTGATGGAGTCACCATCCCTGCAA
Source organism: Prinia subflava (assembly GCF_021018805.1). Lineage (NCBI taxonomy): Eukaryota > Metazoa > Chordata > Aves > Passeriformes > Cisticolidae > Prinia > Prinia subflava. Next base: position 21,427,325 of record NC_086283.1, on the reverse strand, counting down.
GTGCTCAAAAAACCTGAGCATGTGGCACTTGGGGACATGGTTTCGTGGTGAACATGGGGGTGGTGCTGGATTGACAACTGGACTCGATGACCTTAAAGTTCTTCCCCAGCTTTAATGATTCCATGATTCTAATTTTTAAATTCCTTCTTGCTTCAGCTGGGGCAGGGAGCAGATGAAGCACTTGGAGATCTGGAGACCTGAAACCCCTGGCTTTGAAGGAGAAGGAGGGAAAATCAGTCTCTGTGTGAGCCTTCTAACATCAAGGAAGACCTAAGTCACTACTTGAAGACAAGAAGGAAATGTCTCAGCTGGGCTCCTCAGGGATTTCTTCCCCCATGCTGTACAAACCAGGTGGCAGTGAGGTATTTCTCATTATTTGTGCCTTTTGCCAAAATAAGTAAAGAAATAAATAGCAGATAATTAAAGGAGTTCGCATACAACTTTCCAGGATGCTAGAGAAAATAATGTCTTGCTTTTCCAGCATTTCAGTTTTCCCACGTCCCAGGGCTGGCGTGGGTTTATGCAGGTTTAAGGGTTTCCTGCAGGCTCTGGCGGTGCACTCTATGCACACTGTGGGACAGTTTCTGTCTTGTTTTGGTTTGGTTTGGTTTGGGTTTTTTTGGGTTTTTTTGGTGGTTTTTTTTTTTTGTTTTGTTTTTTGTTTTTGTTTTTTTGTTGTTGTTTTTTTTTGTTGTTGTTGTTTTTGTTACTGTGGATACAAAAGTGAAATGAAATGGAGAAAAACTGTGTTTGCAAGAAAAAGATGCCGCTCTCCTTGTTAGCGTAGGAAAACATATAACCACACGAAGGCGATCATATGCGGTTCTTTATTCCAGCGCGCGGGACACCGGGGTGACGATACACCCAAATCTGATGTCCAAAGGATACAGAGTCGATTCGTGATTTTTATAGTTTAAATTATACACATGTTAACTAACCCCCACCCCTAGATACTGATTATCCTATTCCTTAGTTACTATCTTAAATCATACCTACGCTTCTACCCTGATCCACACTTGATTTGGTTAAAACAATAGCATGGAGCTGTTTACAAAAGCTGACGCTTGTTCCCAGCTAGCTGCGTCAAGTTCCAGTTGTACGTTCTCTACTTTCCTCCCCCTACACATTACTCAATCCAGAAATTACATTTTTTAACCCTCCACCAACATCCTCAGCACAGAAGGGAGAGAGCAATGGCAGGGTGGGGTTGGGGAGGGAGGAGCAAATCCCGGCTCTGGTTTAGCCCGGAAGGAATGCAAGGTCCAAACTCTTCACTCCCCAGGAATCTGGAATGAGAAAAAGCCAGACTGAAGTCCAGGAGCCTGCACTGGACACTGGGCAGGCTCTGGACACACATCACACCACAGCCCACAACCCAGCATCTGCCACAGTGCATAATAAAGTTCTTCTATTTGATTTTTTTCCCCTCTCTCTCCAGTTTCTTAAATCTCCAGTTTCCCAGTCTGAGCAAAAGCTCTACACTCACCCTTAAAAGAGATTTTTGTAATATCTAAGAAATATTAAAATCTAAAGAGGGGAAAGAAAATAAATCTAGAGTGGGGAAAGGCTGCAAAAGCATTGACAGAGAAAGCATTAGAAACCAGTTTTTCTCCAAAGAATTTATAGAGAGAAAATAAACCATCCAACCCTTCGGAAACAATTATTGACAAAGTTCAAAGCGTTTGCTACCCTTTGCTTGGGTAAGATAAGGGGCAACAAATAGCACCCACAGTCACGAAGAGTTTAACCCAATTACTCCTGTCAGCAAAACTAATTTTACAAAGCACGTTTCTGCCATGAAGAATACCTTCCTTGCCTCCAATTCCTTTTTACATTGCTAATAAGTCTCTTAGCAGTCGATTAGAAGTGCCTCTTCAGCCAGGAGCAGGCGGATCGCCCTGAGCGCAGCCAGCGGTCCCTGCTCCGGAAAAAACCTGATTGGAGCCGAGGGGAATTTCGCCTGAGGAGCTTCCCTGCAGGTGTTTGGTCCCGTGGCTGTAACCTGTGTCATTACAGAAGCTGCTGATGGTTATTACACGCTGACAGCCTTCAGGAACGGGACTGGGACTGCTCCGACCCTTTCCCCTCACAGACATGCAGAAATCAGAAGGTGTTTTTCGGGCTACATGCCCACAGAGGGGAAGACGACCTGCCTGCCTGACAACTGGATAAGGCTCACAAACCTTAAAAACTTGTCCCAAATGATACAAAATCTATCGGAAACTTCCCAATCCTGTCACCTGCTGAGCCAGGTAAACCCTTTAAGGCAATGTAGGCTCAGAAAAATCTAATTTCAGTAAAAGTGATGGATTAGAGACAAGGATGATCAAGGACAGCCCTCTCCGGGTGGGTGCCACTTTCCCCAGCTCCACAGATGGGGAATATTTCCCGAGGAGATGTTGAAAAGCCCCTGGCTGTGCTCTCTGGAAGTGAACAGCAGCAGGAGTTACACCCAGGCAGGAAGATGAGAAGTAGATATGGGAGACAGAGAATTTAAACTTTATGTCTCATCCCCAGAATAATCTGAAAAAAGATTCACTCTCTTTGTGGATAAATACAGTTTTACCAACCCTGCTGTAGGCAGTGAGAAGCCTCAGGCTGCCCTTGGCACCTCACCTGCACCTGGAAAATTAATGCAGTGTCTTGTTCATCCAGAAAAATGCTCACTTAGGCGAAGAAACTATTTAGATGATGGGGAAGAGGATCAGCTTCCAGCTTTGGATAGTCTGGGCAACTCTGTGATCCATATGTAGGCACCTCACCGAAGAACAGGGATTGGAGGTCTCCATGTCCACCCCAAACATAAGAAATCATCTGACATCTAAATACAGCACACAGAAAAGAGGCTAAATTCATTAAGTCAAGTTATTCCATTTTAATTCTCACTTTTCAATTTTTGTGCCAAAGGCTTTGTGGCAGTTCATGTCAAAGAGCCAAGTAAATATTTTCTTGTGCTGTGTGGGAGATGATGTCAGGTAGTGATGGGAGTGAAGTACTGACTTTGTAAAACTGTTTGTACTCCTGATAGGATTGACTCATTTTGTGAGATTATAGAAAATGCATTCCATAATTATATACACCCCTAGAGGCCCTGTGGAGGTAAGATTCTGCACCTCACAATGTTATTTAACCAGAAAAGAAAAAATGGACTAAGTAAATAAAAATCTGCAGGATGTGACTTCATCATGCACTGTTGACACCTGCTTCTATGATTTAAAGGATGTTGCTAAGAATATCAAGGTTGCTAATGTAAATGATGAAGAAATCAGAGGTCAATCATATAATAATAAATATTAGCATAGGTTTCCCAAGGACAGAAGTGCCTGCAATGGTAATTGGAATTATGATTTTACCCTTGAATTATGTGATACTGAAAACACTTTTTTCTCTGCTGCTTTCCTGGAACTGCTCCATTAAAGCCAAGGAGACAAACTCTGCAATTTTATTTAATTCAGGAATTAGTGTCCCCTTTTTATGAGGATGCTTTTTCTGTCATGTAGGCAGCTCCCTCACCCTGTACATGAAGTTGCTGTGGTAGAGGGGTGTCTCTTGTGTTCCTACTGCTGATCTGAGGATGCAGCACCCCAATCCTGCTGTCCCTGATAGATATTCAGGGTAAGGTGGAAAAAGAGGAAAATTCCTCCAAATAGCACTGCAGGCACAAAGGAAACATCAAATCCTTCCTCAGTCACAAGCCACTTCCCTATGGAACACCAGCATAAAATACCCTCAAAGTGCATTAATGCAACAGCCAATATATTAAATTTGATGAAAGACTGGTCCCAAAAATATAGTTTAAGTTAACAAAATATCTGAAGCCCATGGCATTATTTATAGCATCTCTGAATTACTCTGGACACACATAAAACACACACACACACACATAAAAGTGGCTGCAGCTTTAGAATAATTCATTTTTGAGTTATCCAGCAACACCTTGTGCAGCAAAAAATCAGCCCAGCAGCCATGCTGGTGGTGGGAGGAAGTTCCAGAGCATGAGGGGCTGGCAGTGGCTTTAAAGCACTGAGTGACATCCTTCTCCACCTCCAGACACCCCTCCCTGCACTGCAGGCTGCTGTCCCAGAGCAGTCTGAAAGTCAGAAGCAGCGCATGAAAATATTTTCAGTCATAGGAGTTGCTGGGTGCTGCCTGTCTTACCTGGGGATTCCTGCCAGCACCACAGACGGCTTTGGAAACGCTGCTAAATCATATTTTTTTCAGGGCAAACCCACCCCCACCCCCCCCCCCCCCCCCAACTAATCCTTTAATGCTGCCTGAATATTGTTGGGCTGTTTTCCTTCTGTGCCCGTAACTCCTTGCTGACGTGCAGCTCACAAAAGTCATGTTGGAGATGGTGTCTAATGCTGGAATGCTCTGTGTGAAGAAATTGGGATGTGCCACGAGTGTTTCAACGCGGTTACACAAAAGTCTAAAATTAGGTCATAAATTATATAATCTTGCAAGGAAACAACAAATTTAATGACTATGCCAAACCAGAGATAAAAGCAGAGGAAGGAAATAGCATCTTGCTCATTAAATATTAAGAATCAGATCCTTCAAACATTTTCCAGTGATGAACTCTGTGGGAGCTTGGCATCTGTATTTGTGTGTGTTCTATAGAATGTGCTTATACATCACATACAAATGCTGGGTGTGATTTATGGAGCACACACACATAGTAAGTATATTTATAATGCATAAATACATTCCATCAAGAGCAGAGAAGGTGATTAGTGAGAGTTTCCTAAGAGGTTTAATCAGATATTTTGATGGCTTATTTCCAGTGTTGCTCCAAAAGCATTTTTCATTACAGGGTACTGGGTGAGAGCAGGTAGAGGCATCTCCTTTTCCCACTTACAGCAGCAGCAACTTTCACATCACATCCTCAGTGGGATTGAGGAACCCTGTAAAGGAAGAAAGATTACCAAGATGTAACAATGGATTTGAAAATTTCCTGCAACCTTTGAGTCCCTCCCCTAATGCTGCTGTGCCCCAGCCTTTCTTCTCACCCCCTAATGCTGCTGTGCCCCAGCCTTTCTTCTCACCTTACAGGAGACAAATCTGGTTTGATCTGTCTGAAACAACGCAGGGGCGAGGTCTTGTGCATATTCCCTTAAAAGCTGGAAGCGATTCCCTCGGGCCTGATGGCTGTGCTGATGTCCCGAGTATGTTAATGAGAGGGAATGGGGATCTCTGATGGAAAAAGGCAAATAGCACTCCCGTCCTTGCTGTCGTCAAAGCCTCTCTGATAACCATGTCCTTTTCTTCAAAGATTTGAGTCATTTGTGGATTGACTACATAATCCTTGTGCTGGAGCCTGGGAAAACTGCTGTTGATGCCCTTGGCAAATTCTTAGCCTAAAAAAGCATGAAAAAGAGGACCAAGTAATTTCAATTCCATAAAATACATTAAATGCAGCACACAGGTATGTAAATGGGAAACTCCATAACTGTAATTTGCCCATTTAGAACCTGATCTAAAGGCTATAAAAGTTAATTTGAAATCTTTTCATTGATTTTAATGGCCTTTAGATCAGGCCCATATTATTCACTGCATATCATGTTTGTTTCAGTGCAATAGTGTATTTATGTAAATTGTGAGTTATGTGGATTATAACACGTGCAGATCCACTGCTTATTGTGCAAGGGCAAAGCTTGGGAAATTTACCAGCCTTAGCAACACACATAAAACACAAAACCCAAATAATGTCCCAAATAACGATTAGATTTTTAAAAGTGAAATTAAAAAAAAAATTAGGAGGCCTTATTTCATTATATACTAATACAACCTAAGCGTATTTTAAGGATCATGAAATCCAAATGGAAATCTGCACAATTCCTCATTTCCGACTGCAGCAGTTCAGGAAAAAAAAAAAAAAATTACATGTAGATGATTCAAAACCTCTCAAAGAAACAGCACTCCTTTTTTTTCTAATTTGGGGGGAAGAAAAAAAAAGGTTTCAACCCAACCTCAGCAAGGGATAACAGCATTACAGGCACTGCATGGAGAATTTAGCCACTCATAATTCCAAATCCTTCTCAAATGCTTTATTGCTATAAGGTGGCTCAGAGCAGCCTCTACACAACAGGACTCCCATAGTATTAACCATGAGAGATAGGCTTCCAGAAAGAAACTATAGCAAAGTAATTGTAAATCTCTAATGATGCATAAAACTGAGCTGAATTGGTCCTGAATTCTCAGCATAAAAGAAATGAACCATCAGAAGAACCAATTCTGGTGGCAGTATAACACACCCCAGTGTGGAAACTGTTTATGGTGTTTGCTGCACTGGAAATATTCCCACTAATATGCAAGGGATAGGAATTCATTAAAAAGGCCTGAATGCTGCAGCTTCTTGGGATGCCACGTGTGACACTAAAAACAAATCGTTAGTCAAAATTAAAACCTCGCCAGTACGAAACCAGGTCATTGGCTCAGCCAGTGCCAGTTTGCTGTATAATAAATTCAGTGGGATCTGCAGGGCTTTAAACCCACTTTGCAAGACCTCCAGGGCAGCTTTGTGCATCTCGGGGGGTTTGGCAACATCAGGCTGGGCTTTGTTGCAACGGTGCCCACCAAGATGTTCCCTGGACTGCTTGGACACACCAGACTGAAGCCTCATCCCCCTCCAAAAAATCCTGTGCCCAACAGAACACCTGACATGGGAGCTCCAGTGATGGCCTTCAAGAGGACATGGCCATAGACAGCTCAGAGGGCTGTCTGTGTTAATACCCAAACTCTCCATTTTCCTTAGAAAGTTTAGCCAATTCTCACCAGATGAGCACCCAATAAAATATTTAAAACCATAATTAATGGTATTATTTAATTAATTAACAGTGCGATCCACAAACTCTACCCAGGTACTGGGCTCATTCCAGAAACCTCAATGCACAAACCTGGACCCTCATCAGTTAATCCATCCCTGCCCAGAGGCACCTTGCTCCAGGAATGGATCAGATGGGTTATCTGGGACAGCAGGAATGCAAGAACAAGAGGCTGCACCTATTTCCCACACAGCCTCACCCAGGAGCTCCAGTGTGGCCATAAACACCATTTTTTTGAGATGAGGAACTGTTGTGCTTTTGCATCCAGTAGATCTCTAGCTTTTTTTTTTTTTTTTTTTTTTTTTTGGCACTGCCAAGAGGTGTGGGATCACAGGATGAAGCTTTTCTGGCACCAGGGCATCTGTCCACTGAGAAGTAGATTGACAGGGCTGGAATGGTTAGGTTTGTTTGTTTTCTCATTTCACAACTCGGAAGAGCCAGACATCTGAGAGCTCGGATGCTTCATTGCACGGTGTCAAAACCAGTGGAGGCACAGATTTGAAATCTGCATACGTGGACAAAAAGAGGGCGTACTTGAAATTAATTGCAATTTGTAGGCACTACCCAGAGAACAATATTTACCCACAAATAAGCATGCATTCCACACTTGCTTGTAGGACTCCAAGGCTTAACCAGGACTTTGCATTTTATAAAAACATTTTAAAGAATTCTCTTGTATATTAAAAAAAAAAAATTAAATATCACTGATTTAAAGTCAAGCTTTAAAATGAAATTAAATGTGAGGGACCCACTGGGACTTGCTGTGCTTGCAGTTGCATTTATCTGCATCACACATAACACGTCAGATAGAAAACATGCCATAACTCTGTACAGGTGTTACAGCCTTACTTATAATCCTCATGGAAATTCTGGGAAGAAAAGGTAAACAATTTTAAAAGGGAAAAAATAAATAAAAACATTGGTCTCACTCTGTTTCAATTGAAGATAAAGGAATAGATGAAGAATCGAAATTTTCCTAATAAATATCCTCCTTGTATATAAATATAACAATAAAGGAATGAGAAAAGTGAGAAAAGAGAAGTGACCCACAGAAGGTGTAAATTAAAGATGAATTAATTCATGCTGCTACAAATCTCCTTCTCACTGGCGTGGTAATCATCCTTTTATTTACTTCTGTTTTAGGGGTCTTACCCTGTGAGCAATTTATGGGTGCTCATTTTGGAAATAAAAATCCAAACTAGTTGACCCATTTCCCTGAGGATCCTACAGCAGGAAGCACTGTCCAAGATGCTCCAGCTGACACCTCTCTGTTCCAAGGTACCTCCATTTTTCCCAATCAAATCAGAACAACTCTAATTAAAGGTAAACAAGAAGCTAAAGTGAGATGAATGGTTTATAGGTGCTTCATGCTTCCCTACATTGATTAATAGATAAAGAATTCATCCCTCCACCAAATTAGTTGACAAACCCTGCTGTAATTACTCCCTGTACACGATGATCTGTAGGCACAGGGATCTCCAGCAGGGACTGAGCTCCAGCTCCCTCCAAAGATATTTTGTGCTGGTTGGCTGCACCCACCAGGTATTTACATTCCACAGATCTTGTCTTTGTATTCCAAGTTTCTCAATGCGGTTTTCATTTAGCATTAGAAATTAGAAATTAAATTTCTAATAATTAGAAATTAAAGCAAGAGTGGTCACTCTTTCATGGAATGACATTACTTGTGAATCAGGTTTGCAACACAGGCATTTGTCCTCTGCTCTTTCTTGGCTTTGGGAGTTCAATTTTTCCTTTTGTTTTCCCTGTTGTTGTCCTGCAATGTACTCTGTGAGCAGCAAACACGATTTTCTTTTCCCTATGGATGAAATTTTGTGACAGCAGTGCATTTGCCACCTCAAAATCAGACCCAAGGTTGATCCAGAAGACACCTGACCACTCCTAAAGCAGAGCACTACAAGAGAAAAACACTTCAGGGCCTGCACCAAATATTACCTGGCCACCACAGACCAGGCTGGAGGCATCCAGAAGTGGGCTCCAACTTTCTGAGAATGCATCAATTGAGTTACTTTTAAGAAGTTTACTATTAGAATAATTAGTGGTTATTAGGGTAGGAACCAGCAGCTGGGAAGGGTGGATACAGGACTGAGTCTCGTTCATTGATTACTTTCCAGTTCAAGTTTTGCAAGGGGGATCCAGCCCTTGAGACGGAGATCCCTGTGCTGGAAAAATGGGAATCAATAAATCTATTCGGAAAAAACATTATTTCATTTTCCTTCTTAACCAGAAATTGAGATACACACATTTCTCCCTCCCTGCTTTTCCCTGACTTAAATATATCCTGTGTTATGTAAGTAATTGTTTTGAACCCACTCTAGGACACAGCCAGAGACATGACTCCAATAACACATTATCAGTAAAACAAAGCAAAACAGTTTCATGTCCCTGCTGGGTTTGTATATCCACTCTTAAATGAGCAGATTGTCTCATTACTCACCCTGATCTGGTCATTGTATGCTTAGTCACAGCTGTCACAACAGGTGCCCGAGCGGCCTCCCCTTCCGTGGAACTGCCTTTGCTCTCTGGAGTTTGTTGCCACATTCCTCTGGTGGCCTCTGCTGTTCCCTCTCTGACTCTTTCCGGCCTCACCTTCATCATTCCTCCTGAAATCACCCAGGGCTGCCTAACAGGATACAACAAACCTTCACTGTAGCCATCAGTCCTTCATAAGCTGACGTTCCTCATCCCACCACACAAAACCAATTTATCCATCCACTTTGGCCATGATTGTCTTTCCTGGGCTTTTTCCCATCTCTCTCAATACCTCCAGTGACCACTTCTCTTCACTCAATTAGATATTCCAGGACAAGGCAGGGCTACAA